>NW_027675214.1:0-22822 GCF_904066995.2 Poecilia reticulata | reverse complement strand
ATTGGCTTCATTGGAACGTGATCTGCAGCTCTCACTGGAGCGGTTCGCAGTCGAGAGTGAAGCGGCCAGGATGAGGCTCAGTGCCTCCAAATCCGAGGTCATGGTCTTGAGCCGGAAAAGGGTAGAGTGCCTTCTCCGGGTCAGGGGGGTTGTCCTGCCTCAAGTGGAGGAGTTTAAGTATCTGGGGATCTTGTTCATGAATGAGGGAATAAGGGAGCGGGAGATCGACAGGCGGATTGGTGCAGCGTCTGCCGTGAAGCGTGTATTGTACCGGTCCGTCGTGGTGAAGAGAGAGCTGAGCCAAAAAGCGAAGCTCTCGATTTACCAGTCAATCTACGTTCCCACCCTCATCTATGGTCAAGAGCTTTGGGTCATGACTGAAAGAACAAGATCACGGATACAAGCGGCCGAAATGGGTATCCTCCGCAGGATGGCTGGGCTCTCCCTTAGAGATAGGGTGAGAAGCTCGGTCATCCGGGAGGGACTCAGAGTAGAGTCGCTGCTCCTCCACGTCGAGAGGAGCCCGTTGAGGTGGCTCGGGCATTTGGTCAGGAAGCCTCCTGGACGCCTCCCTGGTGAGGTGTTCCGGGCACGTCCCACCGAGAGGAGGCCTTGGGGAAGACCCAGGACACGCTGGCGGGACTATGTCTCTTGGCTGGCCTGGGAACGCCTTGGTATTCCTCCGGAGGAGCTGGAAGAAGTAGCTGGGGAGAGGGAAGTCTGGGCCTCTCTTCTGAAGCTGCTGCCCTCGCGACCCGACCCCGGATAAGCGGAAGAAAACGGATGGATGGATGGATGAAATAGACCCTCTAATTGCATGTACTACAATTCTTGAAAATAAGAGTAGCTGACTTATACATCATGAAAACAAATTTTAAAATGAAAAAACAAACAAATTAACATTATTTTCTGTTGGTATAGCACACTGATTAATGGGCATTGTTGGTCATTTATCTTGCACAGAAATCAGAATTGTCAAGTTTTAAGTAGCAAAGCTAATCTAAAATTACCAATAACAAAACAAAGCATCCAGCTTGGAACTGAAGTTAAGTTGAATTCAACATAACTGAAGGACAATTAAGTTGAATTCAAAATAATTTCCACATACAAATTTCAACTTTGCTAAATGGAACACTACTACTCGTTCGTGGTTCAGTCATCCAGTATCACAACTGTTTGTATAAATCCTTAAAATAAAGTACTGCATTTTTCAGACCACAAGTGGTACTTTTTAGTAGCTTGACTGCTCCTCTGATTTATATTCAGGCGTGTCTTAAATATGTTTTTTTTTCTCTCTTCATGATGCATTTTTTGACTGATGCAACTAATACTCAGAAGTGACTTTTAATCCCAAAAAGTCAGTAAAACTTCTGAGTATCACTAATGGCATCCCAACTCATACCATAGTTTGAGAATGATGTAAAACATAAAGTTTCAATATAAAATGCTTAACCATCAGAGGGCAGCAGATCACAAAAACTGGGTAATCTGTCATTGTCCTGATGATGTGTTGTCCTGCAGCTTTGAGAAAATGATCAGTGGGATGTATTTGGGGGAAATTGTTCGGCGGGTGCTGATGAAGCTGACTGAGAAGAAGCTGCTGTTTAAAGGGAAGCGTCTGAGGCCCTGCGTACTCCAGGAACTTTTGAGACAAAGTTCATCTCTATAATTGAGGAGTAAGTGTGAGTAAAATATATATTCAGAGTCCTTATTAACCAGACAAGTTAACTATTAACTTCTTTGTTTTTTTTTCTTTGTGCATCGTCAGTTCAGGCCGGACAGTGGTCTGGAAAATGCCAAAAAGATTCTGACTGAATTGGGTCTGAGGTGGGATTTGGTTGACGCCCATGTGGTTCGACTTGTCTGAGACCATCTCCTCACGTTCTGCTCGTCTCAGTGCTGCTGCCTTGGCAACCATCGGCAACCGTATTCTTGCCAACCGAGGGCTGCCTCATCTGAAGACGACAGTGGGAGTGGATGGGACCGTCTACAAAAAACATCCCAAGTAAGACGCAAGACGAAATGCTTGATCTATCTTAACCTCTCAAAGTGATGATCAACAGCTCTCCTGGCCTTTTGAAAGTCTTTCAACTTCAGTTTTTTTAAATTTCCTACCTGGTTATTTGGCATATCATAGAACAGAAGTCACCAACAAGGTGGCCCCAAAGATGTGTATGGATGTGTTGCTCATGGAGCTGTTCCAAAAATAGGAATTCATTAATCAATAAATTATGTAATTAAAAGTCAAATTATGTTTCAAACGAGTAGCCCTTCATTTATTTGATTTCCTGTTTTCCAACTGACTAATAGGTGTTAGCAGTGACAGAGTTTCCTTCTTTTGAGCAATGCTATGTTTCTGCTCAGAAAAAATATCAAACTGATCAAATTAATCAGAAACAGAAAATTATTTTTATATTTCATAAATTTATTAGCAATTATCATGTAACATCAGAAAACACCATAAAATACTCTGAAATATTAAGACACTTTGCTTATTTAATGTCATAAATACCTAAATAACTAATGCTTCCAGTGCTTAGACCAATCAAAATGCTTGTGATAATACCAGCCAATCAGTGACGATCTCTTATTCATCAACGATCTCTGAAAAAAAAATCTTGTGCCAATTGTCAACAAACAAAGGTTTTGTGTTTTTAAGCATTATTTTTTTTAAGTCGGTACATTTTGTAGTTGGAGGAGAAGGTTGGTCAAATGTTCTATTTTAAAGTTTGTGTCAGACAATTCTGAAATCCTGAAGTTTTTCCACAAACACTGATTCTTAAGGTAAATATGTCTTGCAGTGCACTAAATAAAAAAAGTGATGGCAATTTTCTAATATTTTAGAAAATTGTTAAAATTTTAACAGAAAACTTCATTAGTGTTTTTTTTTCCCCAAACATACGTCAGCTGACTTGTGTAGGGATAAGGCAGCTTCACGAGTTGAGGGATTGTTGCATGTGCGTGTGTGACCATCTGATCCGACCCAGTGTTGACATATATGTCAAACATACCCACTTTTCAAGTTAATATTTTGCCATTTTTTGATACTTCCCTGGTTTGATCAGATAGTGAAGAATTCTTAACAAGTGAAACCAGATGCTTACAAACGTTCAATGAAAATACATCTTTTTTTTTCTTACAGTCTGATGTTAAATCAGATCAAACCTCTCATTTTGGGTCAGTTATAATTACCAAAATCATTTCTATTTGCTAAGTTCCACAATATGAGAGAAACAATATCTCAGACTTCATCCATCGATCCATTTTCATACACGCTTAGCCCTCGTGTGTTCACAAGGGGTGCTGGTGCCTATCTCCAGTGGTCGATGGGAGAGAGGCAGGGTCATCCGGAACAGGTCTCCAGTCCACCCCAGGGCAACACAGAGACACACAGGGCAAATAACAATACTTGCACCTAAAGACATTTAGAGAGACCAATCAACCTAACAGGCATGTTTTTGGACTGCGGGAGGACGCCGGAGTACTTGGAGAGAACCATAAAGTCCATGCAGAAAGACCCCAGGCCTGGAATCAAACACAGGATGTTCTTGCGGCAAGGCAACAGTGCTACCAACTGCACCGCTGTGCAGCCCATGTCAGCGATTTGATTAAAAAGACATAACTTTAGTGTGTGTAAACTTGGCTTAAACTGTAACTGGTGGATCAGATGTTAAACTGATAAATTCCTGAGCGAGATATAAGTCCACCTCCTTTGCAGATCTACCTAAAATGTGTCTCAACATAGTGACTTTCTGCATTTACAAAATGTTATGTTCAGAAAAAAGTGGTTTATTTCATAAGTGACTTTCCTTTTATTGCTCTCTAAAAGATGGGCGTCTCTAAAAGATGCAGCTATGTTGACTCTCAAAATATCTGTTACAGTGACAAGCTCCAGAAAGTATTGCGCCTTCTTGCCCCCAATTGCGACATCAAGTTTCTTGTCTCTGAGGACTGCAGTGGGAAAGGTGCTGCCATGATTACCGCTGTGTCTCAGCAGCTAGCTCTCCAATCACGGCTCTTGGAGGAGAGCGATGGCGAGGAAGAGAACAAAATGGGAAGCTAACAGAGTACAATTTAAGACATTTTCATTGCTTAACACATATTTGAGAACTTGTAAAAACCCTGCTGTACTTTTATCGTCTTGTGCTATAAAAAAACTGATACGTCGTTAAGAAATTAACAGGTTGATTTATTTTTGCCCCAAAATCGAAATTGATTGAATTTTCTTAAGTGGTGCAACAGGATTTATTTTCAGCCTGCAAATGACTGACCGTATTACACAAAACATAACTCAAACAGATTACTAAATAACCAAAACCAAAACTGTCGCACAAAATTGGGAAACAGTGATGACTCGTTAACCTTTTTCCAACTTCAACGCAACATAATTCCACATAGATATACAAGAGAGTAAAGTATGAAAAATAGCCGTACCCGTAGTGTGCACATTCTTAAACTTATACCTTGTTCAACCATCTTTCATTTGAATTTCAGCAAAAAAATCGTCTTTGGTCAAGTCTATCCGCATCTTGATTATATTTGCAATCAGATTGGGAGGACACCACTTGTCCACAGCCATGTTGAGTCATATCTGCAGGTTTCCTGTCTGATTTAGTACTCTATTGTTTTGTTGGCTTTAAGGAACCCTTAGACCAGGGGTGCTCAATACGTCGATCGCGATCGACCGGTCGATCGCGGAAAGGTTTTGAGTCGATCTCTGCAGGTGACAAACTGAACGTACCAAATTCTACCGCGATAATTATGTGAAATTAAATTAATTTTTATCCCGACTTCAGAAGATTTGCCTTTACCTTTATTGGACTCTTTGGTTCCTCCTATCGGTCTGTAGTTTCTCATACTGAGGTCATCAAAACAAATTTCAGATCTACCATGACTGACTGACACCTGCTGGCATCTTGCAACTAGCTTCTGACTGAGAAACCAGTAAGTTGCTCCCAGTGTCAGAATCTCACTGAGGAAGAAACTGGATTAGGTTTTCTGTCACTTTATTATTTCTGCTATAACTGATGTATAAAATAAAATAAGTCAATAGAGTTTAATTTGCAATTTTTATGTCTTTGTGTCATGAGGTAGATCTCAGGCGGCTGGTGAGAAAAAAAGTAGATCTTGCTCTCAAAAAGTTTGGGCACCCCTGCCTTAGACTTACTGTGATGCTAAAATAATAAAATTCTCTTTCACCTCCAGGTTTCAAGCAAACTGCTGATAGTTTACAGATAAAACTACCAGAAATTTGGAACTTTTCATATATTTATCCACTTTTGTAAAAGCCTCTGTTCAATCTGAAGAAAATCTGCTGAAAATTATTACAATTTTATGCATTTAAGGGTATGCACAGTTTTGCAACCGGGGTGTTCCATATTTTAGGTTTTTCCCACTAATTTCTAAGCAGGGTTCGAATTCTGATGAGGTTTCTATCTGGTGAAAGAAGGTTTTGCTTCCATTTTAGACATTCATGCTCACTGAGAGATTGCTGGAAAGTTAGAAATAAGGACTTAAGTTTGGACTGACTGTTCCATTCTTAACACATTCACATGTTTTTATCAAAACCATTGCATTGTTCTTGCTATATTCTTTTGGTCAGGAATGTTTGATATTTAGCTCCATTCATCTTCCATCAGTTGCAATCCAGTGACCTGTCCATGCTGAAGACCAGAGGTTCCCAAACTGTGGGGTGCGCCCCCAAAGGGGGCGCCGTGCCATTGCATGGGAGACGAGGGAAGCCGTCTGTTATTCCTATGTCAATTTGATACAGTAGGAACTTCCACACTTCCCATATCTGTGTCCTCTGTCACTTTTATCAGCAGTTAAAACTGTTTAATCCGTTAACATGTGGTAACCTGTTTTTCCGAGTCGCCTTTAAATGCAACATCAGCACTAAGACGCTTGTGCTGGGTTTACACCTGTGTGGCAGTGAAGGAGACCTGCTGCTGTGCAGAGCTACACAGGTGTGTTAGAATCATGGCAGCAAACCAGCAAAACGCAAAGAACTTTTCACAGTTTTTCCCTCAAACTAACCGACTGAGTTGAGTAAAGCTGTTGGATGAAGGTAATGTTAGCTAAAAGATGACTACCTAATATCAATACATCACCTTAACCTTAACAAGTAGCTTGTAGGCTATCGATGTTGTCTATGTCCAGCTACGTACATTCATTTTGTTCCCCAAAAAAAGTCGATTTCCTCTCCCCCTCATTCTTAGAGACAGGGAGTCTCTAAGAGTCCTCCCCCCCCCCAATCCTCCCCAACAAACGTCGTTCAACCAGACAGCTTTATGTAACCCATAGGGGGGGGCCCAAGAGAAAAAGTTTGGGAACCACTGCTGAAGACAAACATCCCCACTGCATGATGGTGCCACCACTATGTTTCACAGTGGGGACTGACTGTTCAGCTTTAAGTGTAGCAATAGAGGTTTGTCATTATAAAAAAGTGACAAACTTCTTGGCATGTGGACTAAACGACCTACGTCCACATGCCAACTGTGTTCGCAAGCAGAAATGAAATTGTAATCCTAATTCTCCCTGCTGTGGTTTACAGTTCGATCATGTCAGACTTCAGTTCTCTGATGTCCAGCAACTTCTGGATGGATTTTCTCCAAGTTTTGGCAGGATACATGGTAAGGAGGAAATTCTGCAATTTAATTTAGATGTTCCAGAGCAATTAATGTCTGAAACGGGGTGAGAAGTTCAAAGCCTGGTATATGGTTTTTGTTAATGAAGAATTTTTATACAATTAAATTTAGCAAAAAAATCTGGCTCTGATTCTTCCTTTTGATCCCGGGTTCTCTCGCGTGGCCACGTGTGGGGACAAAACACAACAATGCGTGTTGACGTCACAGAATTACAGAATTTAATCCAATCAGAAGAACGTATAAGATAGAACAGGAAACTGGAGAAACACAGATACAAACATGGTTACCTGAGACAAGAAGACAAAGAAATATCAAGGACGTCCTTGGAGAAAGAGCTGGTGCAGAAGTAAAATAAATCAGCTTTTTTTCTGAATTGTTTCCCTTGTGCACAAACTTTTATACCTGTAGGTGTGTTTTCCTCTTTAATGTATTCAAATAAGGCGTATCTCTACTTGACCAATTGGAAGACATCTCTGGCCCTTTTAAATTTAGAAAAATTCCCGCAGTTTGTTCGCAAGATCAAACACCTTTTGTTAAATAAGGTGGAAGCAGACTCTCCGAATTCATGGTGGTTTATGGCTTTCACAAATCAGTGTGAAAAGCTAGAACTTCCTACTGATTGTTTCCCCGACAGACAAAGAGCAGATCAGAGATCTTGGCAAACCATCTGCTTTAACTACAGTAAAATATAGATCAATAGGTCAGACTATGTTATAAATTTTAAAACTATAATTATGGTATTTCAATCAAGTCATGATAAATTCTAAAACTAACTTATTTTAAATTTATTTTCTTAACACTATCCAGCCTCCTGTGGCTCTACAGCCATCTGGGCAAAGAGAAACAGATGCAGGAACCTCACAGGTAGCTGTGAAATTCTGGTTTCTCTTCTGCTCTGCCAGGAACAAACCTTTAATTCTGTACTTTTAATTCAATGAAAACTTCTCCAAAAACCCAATTTGTTCTTCTGCACTCAGCATCTCCAAAGTTTAGTCCTGATATCAAACCAAAAGCAATAGATAATAAACAGAAAATAATGAAGTACAATTCCTGTTTCTAATTAGGAATTAGAAACAAATAAGAATTAAGACATTCACTCACCATAAACCTAAGTATTTTCTAATACTAAACAAAACATTTTCATGTGATTCTAATATATTCAGAAATAATACAATTTCAAATACATTCATCATTAACTAAATTAATTCTAAAACAAGATAATAGAATTTTTAGTCAAAACATGTTATTAATAACTAAGAAAAATGTCTTACAAATTAAATGTTAGTGATTTAAAACATTTTATGTTATATTCAGTTTTTGCACCATGTCAGATGTTAGTTTTGGAAGTTCCCTTTCTCAGAGTAATTCAAGTGATAATGTCCTCCACCTTCCTGCATATGTTAATTTATGACCTCCTGTCTTTAATGATAAGACTCCAGGGGTCTGAGCCGAAATTCTCTTGCAGATCCTCTATTCTCCTTTGTACTTTAAACAGCAATAGTTCTTCGGGTTTTAAATCACTCACACAAACCTGTTCAAACTTAAGAAATTCGTTCTAAAATGTTTAAACTGTGTTAAACACTCAAAATAATAATTTTTCTCAACACTACACGCGCTCGTTCCAGATAACAATGTGAAGATTCCTGGATATTCCCTGGTGCGGGAGGACAGAGACTTCTCCAAGAGTCGGAAGAAGAAGGGTGGCGGGATTGCTCTTTATGTGAGTCAGAGGTGGTGCAATCCCGGCCATGTCAACGTGAAGGAGAAGATCTGTACCCCGGACATGGAACTTCTGGCTGTGGGACTACGTCCGTATTATCTGCCGAGGGAGTTTACGTCCGTCATAATGGTCGAGGTTTACATTCCCCCATCAGCTGATGCAGCGGCGGCTTGTGACGTCATCACCTCGACCGCGGCAAAACTCCAAACTCAACACCCGGACGCTTTTATGGTCATCACTGGTGACTTCAAAACTCTTAACAACTTCCAGCAGTATGTGGACTGTCCCACCAGGGATAACAAAACACTGGATCTCCTGTATGCTAATGCTAAGGACGCATGCAGCGCCACAGCCCTTTCCCCCCTTGGACGGTCAGACCACAACTTGGCCAGATTGTCTCCCAGGTATGTCCCTCTTCTGAGGAGGCAGCCCGTGCGCACCAAGACGGTGAGGAGGTGGTCGCCGGAGGCTGCTGAGGCACTGCAGGACTGCTTTGGGTTGACAGACTGGGAGGTACTCTGTGAGCCTCATGGGAGGACATCGACACCATGACCAACTGCATCACAGACTACATCAGGTTCTGTGAGGACACTGTCACGCGTACTCCGACCATACGCTGCTTCTCTAACAACAAACCTTGGTTGTCCTGTAGGAAGCTTGAGTCCAAACTTGAGCAGAACTGTGTGAGAGATGTGTGGATTGGTTTAAAACACATTACTGGGTTGAAGGGGAAGGACACACAGACAGCAGGGAATCTGGACAGGGCAAACCAGTTTAACCAGTTTTTCAACAGGTTTAGCTCACCCCCTGCTACTCCCCTGTCACCTCCATCTCCCCACACATCCACACCGTCTCAAGCCGCTCCACACACCTTCATGCTTTCTCCTGCACGACACCCCCTATCTGCCTGCCCCCTCCCTCCTCCCACTCCCTCACCTCCTCCCCTTCCTCCACTACAGACAATATCTCCAACCCTCAGCTAACGGTGACCGCAGGCCAGTTTAAGAGGCAGCTTGAAAGACTTCACCAGGGGAAGGCGGCAGGCCCGGACGGCATCACACCAAGGGTCTTGAGGACCTGCGCCAGCCAGCTGTCTCCTGTACTGGTACATCTGTACAACCTGAGCTTGAGTCTGGAGAGAGTCCCGTTGCTGTGGAAGACGTCACACATAGTTCCTGTGCCCAAGAAGGCGAGACCATCCGACCTAGAGGATTACAGACCAGTCGCTCTCACATCCCATGTGATGAAGGTTATGGAGAGACTGGTCCTTTCCCAGCTAAGGCCCCGGGTGATGACGTTTCTGGACTCCCTACAATTTGCCTACCAGCCCCACTTAGGAGTTGATGATGCTGTCATCTTCCTGCTGCAACGAGCTCATATGCACCTGGATGGTGGAGGAGACACGGTGAAAATCACATTCTTTGATTTCTCGAGTGCCTTCAATACCATCCAGCCCCTGCTATTGGGTGAGAAGCTGTGGGGGATGGGTGTCGGCCACTCTGCAATCTCCTGGGTTACTGACTACCTGACGGGCAGGCCACAGTTTGTCCGTCTGGGCAGTGTCGTGTCTGGTGTGGTGGTCAGTGACGTAGGAGCTCCACAGGGAACTGTGCTCTCTCCTTTTCTCTTTACGTTGTACACCACTGATTTTCAGTACAACTCTGAGTCATGTCATCTACAGAGGTTTTCTGATGACTCAGCGATTGTTGGGTGTGTGAGAGATGGAGAGGCGGGGGAGTACAGGACACTGGTGGGCGGCTTTGTGGAGTGGTCTGAACAGAATCACCTGAGGCTCAACATTAGGAAGACCAGAGAGATGGTGATCGACTTCAGGAGGATGAAGACGCCTTCACAGCCACTGAAGATTAAGGGGGAGGTGGTGGAGGAGGTAGAGGACTACAAATATCTGGGAGTGGTGATCGGCAACAGACTAGACTGGACATCCAACACTGTGTACAAGAAGGGGATGAGCAGACTCTATTTCCTGAGGAAGCTGAGATCATTTAATGTGTGCAGCAAGATGTTGGAGATATTCTACCACAGGGTTGTTGCTGGTGCCATTTTCTTTGCTGTTGTGTGTTGGGGTAGCAGCATCAGAACCAGTGACTCTAACAGACTGAACAGGGTCATCAGGAAAGCTGGCTCTGTAATTGGACTGAAACTGGAGACCCTGGAAAATGTGGTGGAGAGGAGGACAATGAAGAAGCTGTTGTCTATCATGGTCAACAAGCTGCACCCTCTCCACCACACAGTGGACAGACAGCGGAGCACTTTCTCGCACAGACTGCTTCAGCTCCGTTGTCGTAGGGACAGATACAGGAAATCTTTCCTGCCACAGGCCATCACTTTGTATAATAAACGTTAAGTCACCATTGTACAGATTTGTCTTGTACAGATTGTTCACAAAGTACTATTGTACATATTATTAATATTCACTGTTCATATTGTACAGAATCTTACTTCTTACATTCTACATTTCATAACATTTTTATATTTTATTTTATTTTATATTGGTAACTTGATCTGTGTGTATGTGTATGCTGCAACTGCACAGTAACTTCCTGTCTGGAATGAATAAAGTATTTCTATCTATCTATCTATCTATCTATCTATCTATCTATCTATCTATCTATCTATCTATCTATCTATCTATCTATCTATCTATCTATCTATCTATCTATCTGTCTGTCTGTCTGTCTGTCTGTCTGTCTGTCTGTCTAAATGACGAAAAACGTACGGATGACAGAATAAAAACTAAAAAAATAGCTGTTCCTAGCGAAACAGCCGTGAGAATGCATATTTGCAGAATGTCTGCTGCAGAAATGCTAGAAAAAGTAGAGAAAACCATAAGTAGTCAAAGAAAGCAGAAAAAATTAGAAATAGTTTAAACATTTGAACAGCGAAACAAATCAAAAAGCAAAAATTTAGCAGAAGCAGAAATCAGTACAAATCAAAAAATAGTTGAAACAGTTGGAACAGTGAAACATAGCAACATAGGAAAAAGAATAAAATAGAAGTAGAATGCATACAAAAGAGTAGGTAAGCTTAAAGATAGTAAAATCAACAGAAGTAGAAGGCATACAGAAAAGTAGACAAGCTAAAAAATAGTAAAACTAGTATATATATATATAATCAGTGATTCTTGAGAATATGGAAAAAACAGGTCCTATGGATAAAGCACAAAATTTGAATAAAATATATACAAAATCTAATTTTTTCAAATATCTCACTAAACTAACCTGGGTCATGTGAGCACAACAATGTATATTTTCCAGGTGTTTGCTGAGTTTTTTTAATTTTATTTTAAACATTGTAGTCTGTGGATGATGCCTGTAAAAGCCCTTGTCCAGGAGCAGAACTCAATACATTATAATAGTTTAAAACAATTAAAGAAATACTAAAATTATATATTATAACAATTAAGTATAAGTAGTCATATAAATAATTATAAAAGTATCAATAAATTGAATTAAATATCATTTTTATATATTTTCCAACTCCATTGAAATTTGTCCCTAGTTTTTGTCAACACCGTCAGAAATGAAAATAATGTAAAAAAAAAAAAATCAGGCATTATTGGGGGGCACCAGAAATTATGAGGACCCCATGACCTCTTCCTTTCTCTTCATTTAGTAAGAGGGCTAGTTAGCTCTGGTTAGCTTATGTTATTCTTTAGTTTTTTTCTTCTTTTTATTCCTAAGTTGTTTGTCACAACCATGATGTGTCAACTCCATAACTGACTATTTACAAAACTTTGATTAAATTTTGTGAAATAAAAGCTTAATTTTGGTATATTGTAAAGATTTCATGGACCTGATGAGCTACAACATGGTCTCCTTCAGAATAACATCATATAAATTGAGGTAGTTTGTTTTTTTCTCAACTCCGTCAGATGTCAACTCCATCAGTTTTTCTGACTCTTTCAGTGAAATAAATAGAGAAGATGGGCACATCCGACTACCTACTGCAGTAGTTCACACTACACAGTTTTTTGCCCCTATTCCCCTTATGACAATCTTAGATCGTTGGCAGATAGATAGATAGATAGATAGATAGATAGATAGATAGATAGATAGATAGATAGATAGATAGATAGATAGATAGATAGATAGATAGATAGATAGATAACAGAATTATTCTGCAGTCTGTTGTGGTGGAAAAATACTACATTCATTTATAAAGATATTTTCAAACTGTTGTTTGTACTATAAAGTACCCCACCACAGATATAATATAAGACACCTCATGGACCGCTCTCACCTATTGTAGCTGGTCAGATTTAGAGCGGCCATCTTGGAAGGGTGAACACCTGGTCTCAGTGTATTCTGTTTTACAGGCGCAATCAAGTATCAAGTATTTAATCAATAATAACTCGCTGAATAGTAATCCCATTCCCATGTATTTAAATTTTAGGCATACAGCCATTAAACCGGCATGTATATGGACAATATGGTTCAGCATATTTGAATAATCATGGTGGAATACAATATTTGAATGTATGGCATGTTGTGCGGGCTGCACAGTGGCGCAGTTGGTAGAGCTGTTGCCTTGCAGCAAGAAGGTTCTGGGTTCAATTCCCGGCCTGGGGTCTTTCTGCATGGAGTTTGCATGCTCTCCCTGTGCATGCGTGGGTTTTCTCCGGGTACTCCGGTTTCCTCCCACAGTCCAAAAACATGACTGTCAGGTTAATTGGCCTCTCTAAATTGTCCCTAGGTGTGAGAGTGTGTGTGGTTGTTTGTCCTGTGTGTCTCTGTGTTGCCCTGCAACAGACTGGCGACCTCGCCAATCTGCTGTACCTCTGCTCCTCGCTCCTGAAATGTATTAGGAGCACACACATGTAATACTAACAAGCTTTATACAGCTCATCACCAATTTGCAATGACTAAAGCTCTTGCCAGATCCATCATTATACTTCTATGGCTGCTCTGGTTCACTGCAACAGTACAATAGCTGACCCCAATGCTCAATGAAATTCAGTCCGAGACTCACGACTCTAAGCTTCGCACATGTGGTTCTCACCCATGGTTCGAAATTTAAAAAAAATAAAGACAGTCCCTAATTGTTTATTTCTCAAAATTTGTCAACCTTCATACTAAGGATTTTAATTCAAACTCAAAAATTCTGAGAAATAATAATCTTATGTAAGCAAAATATGAATAGTCACAGGAAATATTTATTCTTCCCACAATGCATTGTGAGACCTGTCTCTGCGCCTGTTTGTGAGACTACTCAACCATAGCAATTACCGTTGCTATGGTAATTAATTATCTGGACCTGGGCTGGCTCTCTCTGTCAGACAGTATGCTGGAGACAGAGTTTCTATACTTGTGAGACACCCAGCGTCGGTCTCAAGGACCCTGACTAAAAACCATAAGCCCTAGCAAAATTTTGAAAACGTTTTAATATTATATATTCTAATCTAATATTATAACCAACTCGAGGGAAAAAGATAATAAAAGCTAAAACATTTGCATCCCCTACAGCGGTGCACTTACCTGAGAGGATTATTGAGGCTTTTATTTTGAAATTTGTAGTAAGCGTCATTTGAAATGGCAGCACTAAATGCCATGTGCAACTGTGGTTTCGTTAAACCAGTTATGTAATGGCCAAAACAGCAATGGGGTATATGCCACAAGAGGTGGTGACTTATTTCCATTTGAATTTATGCCACATAGATTGGTTCCGGGTCCTGCTTGCTCCTATTGTTTTTAGCCAAAGCTGCAAGGTCTGTACCATGAAAAAGAGGCAAAACTTAAAATATCTGTGAGTTACTGGTACAACAATCGAGTTTTTTGGTGTGTCATTGTGTCCAGTAATTATCCAGTACCATCCAGTGCTTAGTTTTTTTCATTTTCCTGCTGATATCAAGGCAACAGCGGACTGTAGCCAAAACTTAGCCACTACAGCTAACACACGGGTTGTAGCTGCCTGCTATTTCAAAGTTTGAGGATATTGAAGATCCAGCGTCAGAAATGGGAAGACGGAGGTTAAAAGCGAGCTCTACGTGCTTCGTTCAGTGGAATAATTTTTTGGAGGAAAATAATGCGGGAGAAAATCCACTGCTACGGGAACAGGCTGAGAACAGCGGCAGCGATTCGGCACAAGGTAGGTCTAAGTCAATACGGGTGTGGATGCGTTTGTGTTATACAGAGTATGAAATTATTTTTAGGCAACTCCTTAGCTTTTGTTTATATGACAATTATATACAATACATTTAACATGCAGTCGGAGCGCCCCTCCGATACCGAGCACGGTAATTTAAGAACAGCTGAGAGCAGCAACGCTTCAGCCCGATCCAAACCACACAGGTAGTCAGTCAGATTAAGGCCCATAACCTTCGCTTTACAGTCATTTAAGTGTCACCGATCCACATAAAAAACCCACAGAACAAATGGCACAAATCACGTATTTTCCGAATCCCGAAAATATGACATCTACCTTTGCTGTTTTTTAATTATAATCCATGTTAGAGTGAATTTTTCGACTTGGCTGCTATAATCTGTTCTTGCATTACACAACGTAATTTCTACTTTTTTTCCCTTCTGAGATTCTGCTTAGAAAATGAGACTATGAAGTTACATCCTCCCGCTGCTTTTTGTTTTTAAAATGGTAAATTTAGGTTTGCCTTTTATAAACGAATGCCTCTTATATGCATAATTTTTTGTATTACTACAAATTATTGGTACAAATATTAGGCGAACACTGTGCTTTGCCTGCTAGTAGTTTAAATTAATTTCAGCTGCACACTTTCAAGAGTATACAGATTTTAACATGCATTTTCTAAGTAGTTTTTCAGTTCACTCTTACTCAGCAACTTCGGTGTTGTTACACTTCTGAAACATTTTTTGCAGTTTCTTTGTGATAGAGGAACTATTTCACTGAAACATTTAATTTCCTGAGATATTGTCAATTTATTTTCAAGCAAAACTCTCAATAAGAGCTGAGGATTTATTAGTTTTGATTACGTTGTGCAGATAAATATAGATGCTTATTAGTTTTTTTTGTTTTGTTTTTTTTGTTTTTTTTTCAGGTTTGCATCGCAACACCTCGTGATGTGTTTCTGAGCCATGATCGTTGTGCCGATTACCTTTCCATTGGATCCAAGCCCCTGGACCAGCTGACAGCGTCCATCAGTCCTTGGTCTGCCGGATCATCACAACGTGGACTAACTTTTTATTTACAGTACTTGGTTAAACTATGATCTTGAAACCGGAGCACCAGATATGCAAAAATCTACCTGCAGACTTTGTTGGCTACCCTGACACTGCAGTCATCCTGGACGGGGCTGAGCCGGTCTTCCTCTCCTCCAGAGTGATGAGATTTCATCACCAGTAAAGTCAAACAAGTCTGATGTCTGATTAGCTGCTAGGAAGTATATTAAATATTCACTGTTCATTTCGCTATCCTGTTTGTACCTACAATAAAAATGAATCTCATTTGTAATACTCTACATTTCACAAACCTTTTTTCTCCCATTTCTCGGTGTTTACGTTATATCAAGTATTTGCATGTAGATCAGGAATTCAAGTTAGATGTTGTAAGTAATATGTAGTTGGTCATATAATTTAATATGCTGAATAAGGCTGGATGATATGACTTACAAGATTTTTTTTATACCAGATTTGATTTTAATTGATTCCTCCTGCCCTCAATTTCTATAATAAAATCACAGAAAATATTTTCAAAAAGTGCCTTTATTTCAACCATCTGTTCTGTGAGTTGTGGCCAGGCTACAAGAATTTTTAATTGCAAGAATACAGTCATTGTTACAGCAGAATAAAGATGCAATTTTATAACAATGTCTTAAAATTACAATAAGTCGTTTTAATGAGAAATAAAGATTCAGATTTATCTGATGTAACCAGCTCAGTCCATGTGGTTCTGACATTTGTCAATAATCAAGAGGATGTACATTTCCACCTCAACTGACCAGGAAAGCATTAAGGTAAAAATAAAAAATAGAGCAAATATTGTACACAAAATGGAAAAAGAGCAACTGATAATGCTTTCTATATAAAGAAAAGCAAAAAAGTTAATAGCAGGAGAAAAGTTGTTGGCAACATTAGCTCAGCCAATCTCTCCCTCCAGGAAGCCACCAAACTGATCTCCTGTCCAACTCCAACTACAATAAAAATAAAAAAGAGAAAGAAAACGGAAAGTCAAAATAACAAATAATGCCAATTTAATAATTCAGATGTAATGCGTTCTGGAATCTATTAATGACATTTTACAAATTTCACAAATCAATTAGAAGGTTTCACAAATGTTTTTTTTATTCTGCTGTTAGTACAGAATAATCTAGTTAGGTTTGAAATGTCTATGTGTTGTAGTTTTTAAAGTACAACACATTAAAAAAGCTCAAGATACTGAAAAATTAAGAGTAATCGCCCTTTAGCTATTTTCCGAATTAGATGCTACATTCGAAAGCTAACTTCAGCTTCGACTGATAGGTTGGGCACAATATAGACAGATCTATATATGCTTATATAGCATAGATATGTAAATTGCACACTGCACAGATAATCAAAACACTTAACGCTTACAAAGCATCTTTGTAAGCTTGTCCCTGTTAGCTACGTCAGACATATGAGGCATTATGGTGAATACAAACAATTTATTAACTTACCTTCAAAGTTATTGTGAAGTTTGACACATCCAGCTTAAATCCTTTGTTGGAGCTTTTCAGGACGTCTGAATAATTCTGTAAGCATCAATAAGTCCTGCAGCAACTGAGGAGCCATTGTTAACATACTGTTGCCTGCACACCGGAACCATTCTGTGGCAAAAAAATGCGGAAGTGCTAAAACGGAAGTCCATGACATATACCCCATTACATGATGTAATAATGCTCAATGCTTTTATTTTGAAATGTTCAGTAAACTTAATTTTTAATGGCCACACTAATGTGTAATAGTAATATTGTTAAATCAGTTATATAATGCTCAAAGCACAAGTAGTTGTGAATACCAGCTAAGTCCTCCTCTATGTTCACCATGTTGTAGTTCTGACATGCTGCTCAGGCCTCTCTTTTAAGTGAGAGTGGGCCACAGTTAGAACTACAGACATGGCGTGCCCTACCCTGCTCTGTGTAACTAATCCCCTGCCAACTTCAGCTGTCACTTACAGACAGGGGGAGAGTAATTTCTGTTTAACTGACATTTCTGCCATGTTGTAGTTCTGACATGCTGCTCAGGCCTCTGTTTTAACTGAGTCTTTCCCCATAGATAGAACTACAGTTATGTTTCTAGTCCTAAACAACTCCTCTGCCATGCTCTCTGTTCTGTTGCTATGGTATTTAATCCCCTGCAGCTGTGTGACACAGAAAGTGTGGGAAATTTATGTTTAAACCAACCTGTTTGTCCCCAAAAAAGCACTTCGAACATCTCCTTCCCGTCCAGGAACCGTGACACGTATTCGAAAACAGTTTGAAGCGTATGAGAGGGCTATTTGTTGTCTCTGATATTCTCGCGATTCATATCTCTACCTCGCTCACAGTATTAACAGCAATGAGAGAAAGATGATGTGCGCTGAGGTCTGACATTTTTCAGAAATATATGGAAAAACATGGGTCTGAGCGTGAGTTTGTCCTGTCGCACCACATCGGTCGGAAGTACTTGGACAGAAAACCGTAAGCCCTAGGGAAATTTTGAAAACATTTTACCAGAGCAGGCATGCGTATCAATGTCATGAATGACTTTGAGGTCAATCGGGCGATATTTGTGGGTGTGAGGGCGAGTTAGAAATTATTTTGGGGTCAGAAATCCACTCTCTCCCACACTCTAGCGGTGCAGCCCTCGCACTCTAACTTTTGGAAAAATCGAAAACTTTGGGTCGCTTGGAGACAAAATGTGGAGAAACCGTAATTCGTATCGACATACCGTCTTTACTTTAGAAGAGATCATGGACGTTTCTACAAACTGAAGTTTGTGAATGGCATATCTACTTGAATTCATGACGCCACTGGACCTTTATTTTACGTGAATTTATCAACTGATTTATGAAAAGTTTTAGCACCAAGAGCACATTTTTGTTGTTCGTTTCGCATCAGTAATGCATTAGTGAATAACTCTGTAGAATGTATTTAATGTTAAAAAGAACCGTAAAAAGATGGCATCAAGAATAAGAAAAAAAGAGCAGGAGAAATAAAATATGTTTTTATAATTCATAGCCATATTCTTCACTCTGATTTTATTAAATTGTGTGGCTCTGATGAAACTGCCTCATTGCTCCCTAGAATGACTAACAAACTGCTTTAGCTCGTCAAATATTTTAGCCACTAATGCGTAGACATGCATCATTTGTTAAGGCACTGCTTTTAATCACCTGTTATACCAGTTGTCTCTTACATTATCATACATCTATGGAAATGTTTTACTTCATAGCTCATATTTTCATTGATAAAATTTTTTAAATCTTGACAAGAAACACATGGCTTGATTTGGGATGTTAGACTACTCTCACACATTTATAATCTTAAAAACAGATTTTAAGATAATAGAATCATAATAGAACAAAAATTATTTTTGAACAAAAATATTGTTGGGTTCTGCAGGGGAGTGTTTTCTCTACTTTCTCAGGGTGGCAGGCTGATGGGATCCAGCTTGTGCTCATCATCTCCAATCAGCAAGGGCCTTAAATAGGAGTGGCTTCCCAGAAGAAGATGCCAGATGGTTCCGCTTCTACAGTGGTACACTCTAACTCTTAGTGCTGTGTCTCAAGTGTTTTACTTGTTCCTGACGCCTCTTCCATCTCTTCCTTCTTCCTAGAACCAGCTCTGACCTCTCTCTGAGAGTCTGATCCACCTGGACCACCTGATCCTCGCTGTTCTGCTAGGCCTAGCCCCTGGATTCCTCCACAACCACCACCCTGCTGCTGCCTGTCCACCCTGAGTTACCTGCTGGAACTCCTCCACCTGGAAACCCCCTCACTGCCCCAACTGCTGTACCCTCCTCCGCTCATCTGAACCCTCCAACCGTAAGCCTTCACCAGGTCACACCATCACTCCTGTCATTATTCCTCTGTCTAACCACTCACCCATTTCTCAGTTCCTCCTCTGGCCTGGTTCCTCCCTGCTGCTGCTGGTCTACACCTCTCCACCCCCCCCCCCCCCCCCCCCCCCATTATTGTTCAATAAGTCTGTTAAACTGAGTTTGGTGTCTGTAGTTGTTGCTTGCCTTCGCGTCCTGGTACTTCACATTATGACAATATTGGCACCACTCACATGACCTACCAAATTTTTTTTTGTTGGTTTTAATGTAATATGTTAACATTTCTCACACTCTGACTATTGTCTGTTACTACCAATAGTAAGTCCCGCCCACTCCTCACAACTCTTAGGACTCACTACTGCCCAGTTCTCTGTCTAACAGGTCCGGAAAACCCCCAGAAACTCGGGTCTTACCTTAGCGATAGTTTGTGGAGAATTATCTGTTTAAACTGGGGTCGGAAAGGACTCGTCTAGCTCTGACTACCTTCAATCCAGAAGTTATGACCTTTTACAGTTGAGGGGCAATCCGCTGAGTAGCCCTCACAACGACATAACCCCTACAACCACTCCTGTTAACGGTAGCTCCTTTCCTAAAATAACGGCACTTGTTAACGGCTAGATTAAATTTAGTGACTTAGAGTTAAGTCCCAAGGTCATTATTTTAACACTCACCAGAGGAAAACACAAAGCCACCCTGTCTCTAGCATCATGTATATTGTTTTACTATATTTAGGAGAACCAACAATAATCGAGACTGACACAATTAAACTCACTGTTCACAATTCTCATTAGAATCTTTAGAATTATAATTTTATTAAGCAAGCTTTAGCAGGGGCATATAACAACAAATTAATTTCCAAGAGTTATAAAAGAAGCAAAAATATAATGAAATCAACTAGGATTAATCACCTCCTTTCCTTATTCTCATTCCTAACCTGTTTCACTAAATTCACTGAGCGAGGCTTTGGGAGAAGCTGATCACCTCATACCCGATGGTCTTTGATCTCGGCAGCTGTAATCTTTTGCGGTCCTTGGTCAGAGTCTTTGTCCAGCCGGAGCAAAATCCTCTTTACTGAAGAGAAGCGGAGAGAAGGCTCACGCTTTCCATTGAACGTGCAGACTCTTTGCCTTTGAAAGACCTCCGTCTCTTTTCCAAGTCAGCTGCACCGGAGTTGAGAGCGTTGAGTAGAGGCGGAGGATTCGGTCGGGTCTGGAACCAGGGGTGTTGGCGTGTGGAACGCGTCCCTTTTAGGCAGCGTGAAATCATGGAGTAGTTACCCTCGGTCCCTCGGTGTGAACCTCCGCAGATCTTTAGGCAGCTTCCTCTGCTGACTCCCTTTCTGCGCTGCGAACGAAGAACGCTCGTTCTGACTCGTGCATCGGTATTTATGCACTTGTGTTTCCATGGAACCTGCCCATCGCATTATGTCATTACCTGATGTCATGAAGGGCAGGGCTGCCTGTGGAAAGTACCGGGCTCTTTCTCAAGTTTTCCAATGACTCATCCCTGCCTCTCGCTTCATCGGGGCAGTTCCCGTTTTTTCCGTTGACCATCTGTTTCCAATTCTGCCGCACCCTTGTTTCCTTCCCCATTTAGATGACTCACCCTTCTGTCCCTAGCCTTCTGCTCAGTGAAAAGTACTCTTATGATCTTTAATAATACATGTTATTTGTTGGTTAACTCAAAAGTACAACCTTTAGCCTTTCATAATGTAGTAGAATCAATGGATTTAAGAATACAGAGCATACATCATTATAATATTCACTTGATTAAAGGTACAGAATACATGTTTTGATCATTCATTACAAACATTTCTTCACTGGCCTGTATATTATTACACATTGCTTCATTGGCATGAGTATCATCATCTTATAATCACTTAACATTTATAATCATCTTTTAATCATTAATCTCATTAATCAGGGTTATACTGTTATTTCCCAGGCCTTTATTCCATTTTTCTGCGTATACCTGGACAGATCTCACACCCATACCAGATTCCTCGACACCCCCTCCGTGAGATCGGACGGGGCTTCGCAGAAAACATAAGTTCCAACTACCAAAAGTCCAGTTCATCACCACCATGGAGAGTTAAAATGTCTCTTTCGTAGCAGGTCACAGGAGAAGACGAAGGCGTCCATGTGTCCACGATCTCGTATTCCGTCAGGTGGGAAGGTGGAGAAGACCAGATGTCGGGGTCTAGTCCCATGTCCACAGTAGACCCAGACGGCCCAAAGGGGTCCTGACGCTCCAACTGAGGTGGTGAGGTTGGAGAAAGCACTTCGGCCGCCAAATCCTGTGGCGGAGCCGCTGGAAAACTGCAACTTTCCTCGAGTTCCTTCAGCAGGTTCTCGAAGTCAACAGCAAACGAAGGAGACTGTGCCTGGCAGATGCAGGCGACAGAGGAGCTGACGTTGCTACTTTGGCCTTGGGGTGATGGGACAGGTATATCATCGGTCTGGCATGCTTGCTGAGATGAACTGAGAGGCTCAGTTTGGGTACTCTGTACGTGAGTTGCAATGCTGGTTTGGCACCCGACGTCGATGTACGTGTCAGGAGACGCCGGACAAACAGATGGACGGGGTTTACCCACCGCCAACACTCGGCCATCCAAAGGTGCAGCGTGGGTAGGCACTGACGAGTGATCTGATTCTCCCATAGCTTTGGACTATGGGTAGTATCCGGTCGTTCCCCAAGTACGATGTGCGGAGAGTATCGTCGTCTTGGTTCAACGCAGAGGTCCACACGACTTTGTGTACTTGTTCCAGGGATCGAGATGCAGAGGCCGAGACGTACGGCAGGTCCCGTTGCTCGTTGAGGCAGAGGATCGCCGTAACGTTATCAAGGTGCACGCAAGCGTTACACCATCGGGTAGACGATGCTACCCACATGAATCCCAAGGATTCTACGGATGCTCCGCATCCCACACAGCAAGTTGGAGCCTAGGAGAAACAGCAACTCAGTAATTCTCATGATTAGTAGGTATCGATCGATCAACAAACATAAATGGATAAAAAGAAGCTAAGTGCGCATAAGCAGGAGCAGGGATCAAGGCTGGTACTACACTGATGTGCCTCGTTGAGCCGCGAGCCAAGGGAATTAATGATAGGGGGAGGATCTTCATATTCCGGGGACCCAGGAGTAGCCATCGGGGTTGGATCGTGGAATATGGCTCCGTGGGTCATGAGCCATACGGCAATGGGCAGTGGGACGACTTCCCTAACCAATACAAAGCACAAAAACTCCCCATCCTGTTGCCCAGAGGGTTAGGGCGGCCCACTTACGAAGCCAGCGGCGTTTACCCTTGCCTTTGATGGATAGGGCTTGGTAGGCTAGGTAAATGAGGATGGATACGGCCAGAATGCCCTCGACGATAGCGGCCAGGATCTTGAGTGGTGCCGCTCGGTAGCATGGGTTCCCCCGAGGAGTAATTCCATCAGAAAGGCCGCGGTGTCAATGGAAAGCCA
>NW_027675213.1:35000-37946 GCF_904066995.2 Poecilia reticulata | reverse complement strand
TTCTTTTTAACCCAGTGACACGCAACATTGTGTGCATGCAGTACAGTTTTTATGGAATCCTATACTTTTTTATTATCAATATTTGTCATTAGTGCATAACCCCATTCTGTTGGAAAATTGGTTGCACAGTAGGATTGGTAATGCCGAATATATATTTATCAAACCAAATGATTTTTGTATGGATCAGACATCTTTGTTTTATTCAGTAGACTTTAACTTGGTGGAATTTCAATCAGAACTAGTTCTTGTTAAAAATTAATGAGAAAAACACTGGATATGAAACAGTAAGCAGTTTGTCCTGGTTCCTAATGTCCCTTGACAAAAGGAAAAATTTAACAAATGAACATCTAGGATTAAATACAAATATTGCTTGAGTCAAATACTAATGGTTAGTATTACTGTTTATTCTTTAGCCTCCATGAAAATATTTCAGGTGCCTTTATTTGGATGTAACAGAATCTTGTACTCTATTTGAGGATAAGTAAATGCAAAAAATAAAGAATAAAAAGATTTAACTTTTTATTTCCTTTAGTAAATGTGGGTGCCTTAGTTTATTGAATATTAAATTCTACTGACATTTTAGATGTTGATTCATTACACGAAGGGGATACAATATAATGTTCTAATATTATCTCAGCCTTAGCACACTCAACCTGTGAGATATGATGATGCTGTTCCTTAGCAGTTTTCCTTCCTAGAAGTTTGGCTTGATCATTGATCAACTATGCACAGCCAGGTGTCAAAAGAAACTCACTGAGGCGTATGGACACACACTATAAATAAACCGAATAAAGGACCATGCAGTCTGTGACCCTTGAGATGTGGCTTTGCAAGGGTTGGAAAGGCAGACGTTATTCTGAAGGAGCTAATATACCGTCTGTCAGCTGGGGAGGTGAGTCAGCCAAGAGCGGGTCATTAAAGAGAAGAAGCACTCTGATCACGTCCCTGAGGGGAGATGACCATGCATTGCCACACATCCAGCTGAGACCACCAAAAGCATCACACTAAACAAATCACCTCACACAAATAAGACCTTTTTCTTTTTTCTTTTTTGCAGCACATGCACTTCTAAAAGGAAACCCAAATTATCATGGTGATGATGTACAAATACAAACGGAAAAACATTAATTACACAGTAGCTTTAAAATGTTCCAAGTGGCAAATAACCTGGAGATTAGTTATTCCTGAAGAGATGTTTCTACACAGAATGTACTGTAAATATCATTATCCTGTGGTGGTGAACATTTGTGTGTTGAAAAAGCTTACTTGTTTGATTTAATTTAAAAGAAAAAATAATAATATTGTTATTTAACTTAATCAAAAATAATAATGTTAATAATAATGTTGAGAAAAAATAATAAGACAGATAAATCACAAACACAGAACACACACACAGGTGGTCTGTCTTCAGTATTTAATATCAGTGAGCAGGGCCGTGCAGGGACCACTAAAGGGGCAGGTGCTCAAAAAAAAAAAAGGGCACATCCAACCGTATTTTAAGACAGAATATTAACAAAACCTCTCAGCTTTCAAAGTTTAATAAACAATGATAAATTACAAAATTGTAAGATATGCAATCAAAGTTTTTTCCCCTTCATTAATGACGCACTTCTATTACATTCATTATATCTATCATAGTAATTCAGGGTTATTTTTAATTCTAAATGAATATCCTTGTTGGACTTTTATTTAAGTGTTATTTTCCTTCAAGATACATTTACCTAATGCTAGAATAAATGAAATGTACATTATGTAGCAAAGGAAATTAAAAGATCAGACATGCATCCATTATGGAGATGATCGGTTTTGGACGGGCGATTTGCCCCTATTGCATAATAAATACTAAAGAATGACCGCTATCATTAACGGTACAGGGAAGAAGCTTTTAGTTATCTTGCTTTGCTAGCAAAATTGTTAGCTAGCACATAGCACAACAACAACAGCCTAATGTCTGTATAATAAAAATACTGAATCGATAGATAAGAACAGTTTGTCCTCACCTGGCTGTCTCCTCCCGCTCAGTAGTTCTTCAGAGAAAGGCAGAAGCAGAGGCCTGTCAGTGTCTGTTGTATTTCATTACCTCTCTGCTTAAACCGCTACTCCATGCTGAAGCAGAAACGATACGTTCAACATTTTCAGTCATCTGACAAGTAGCAAGTCTACTCCACCTTATTCACCAAAAACGTTTTTTTTTTAATTCACCAAAAACTGTTCTGTAATCTGGAACGTTCGCTACGTTGAGCTCCACAGTTAGCCGCCTTATCTCACTGCGCGAGAGGCAACTGCGTCATGCGTCACGGGCAAAAGGTCAAAGGTAACAAGGTGACCAGAGGGCTTGTTGTAACAATTTTTTAAAAATAAAATAAAATAAAATAATAATAATATAATAATAATAATATAATAATTATATTATTATTATTATTATTATTATTATTATTATTTTATTATTATTTTATATTATTATTATTATAATTAATAATAATAATAATAATTATATATAATATAATAATAATTATTATTATTATTATTATTATTATTATTATTATTATTATTTTAGTCCATGTTATGTGTCACAAGAGGGCTTAGAAAATAATACAAAAAAATTAAAAATAAATAAAAATTGACCAAAAGGGCACTTGGGGGCAAGGAGCAAAAAGGGCAGGTGCTCAAGCGACCCCACCCTCCCCCCTCTGCACGTGCCTGTCAGTGAGCTTTCAGTTTCACAAAAATGCAAAATGCCTGAGTGAAAGAATGCAACATTTACATAGGTGTAACATAACTCTATGCCAGATTACATTAAAGAGTGAATTGCTTATTTACATGACTGTGCATTTTCACAAATATTAAATGGGTAGTAGAATTGGAAAACGTTTTGAAAGAACTGGCTTTTCATTTTGCAAGATGAAAATAAAAGTGTCATGTTGAACCTGATGTAAATTAACAAAA
>NW_027675213.1:0-32500 GCF_904066995.2 Poecilia reticulata | reverse complement strand
ACTGGATAAAATTAGATTAAAACATATTTCTGTATTTGTATGGACCAGCAAAAAGTCCATCTGTATATCCAACTGAAAATTTGTAGCGAGACTTGAAAACTGATTTGTCTCCAAATGTGTGTAGCTAATAGAAACACACACCTGGAATATTTCCAGTTGTGACAAATAATGCGGAAGGTCCCTTCCATTTGTACTCTGCTTTGTGTTGGTCTATCCTAAAAATTCAGATAAAATATACTTAAATGTATGTGGTTTCATAGTAAAATAAAATAATAAATGTAAAAAATAAATTATGGGGAATGACAACTTTTACAATTCGCTACATTAGAAAAATCCAGTTTCCACTGAAACTTTGAAAACACTACAAAGAAGAAAAGTTAAATATTCTGTGGTTAAAATGTAAGAACGTGTAAAAATTGATCATAATTATCTGTTCTTCTACAGCTTTCAGTATGCAGTGGATGCCACTGCATACTGAGATTTGAGTTTGGGCATTTTCCATTATTCTTAGTCGTTGTACTAGATCTCTTTTTTATGTTTTGCATTCACTTCTCTTGTCCATGGTATTATGTAGAGCGCTTTGAGCACATCATCAGTGTGTCCAGAGAGCTAAACATTAACCTGTATATTATGACTGACTAGGGTTTCTCCAAAAGTAGTAGAACAATACCCCCTTGTGTTGACAGACACAGCTGCAGTGCCTCGATGCACAAGATTCTGCTTACACAGTCTTTTTTCTCTGTTAGTTGTGCTTGTAACTATTCATTTGGATTGGTTTGGCGGAAGTCAAAATAAAAAGTATATTGTGAAGTTTTTGTATTTTAGGTCGCATTTACTTCAACATCATAATCTTCATGCCATTGCGCAGAAAAATTAAGATAAAAAGAATACATGAAATGTTCATATTTATTTGCCATCAACCGTATTTTCCTTTCACTTTTAAAAAACAGAAACTTGAATTTGTTTTTTTCACCCAAAGGAGTTCACCCAACTTAATTAGTATGGGGCATTTTGGGAGTAACTGTAAAGGTTTAGTATTTTATACATACTTTATTTTCATAGTTGTTCATTCCAACAGCCAATAAAATACAGATTTGATGTTTTCATGGATAATTTGTTGTAATTGTTCATGGGGGAAATTTTCTGTCAGACTGTTCCTGTGGTTTAAACTCCCTTTAATGCAAAGTGAGATAAAATTTAGAAGTGATTTGGTTTTTTGGGGTTTTTTTCAAACTGTATGGGATGACTGTCCGTCCTTCTGTTAGCTGTTACTGTATACTGTTGGCCACTCCTATAAAATTATGTTTGTTTCACCAGAAGTCAGCCGGCTCTTTGAAAGGCTGTGGCATGGAAAGTAAGGGAATGTCAACCAGTGGTATTTTCAATCCATTTATTTTTTAAAAGTTCAGTTAGTATGTAAAGAGCTGCAGGTGTGGTAATCAGAACAGTCAAGGAGCAAAAACATTATTCATTAAGTCCTAATAAATTCAGTGATATTAATTGCATATTTAATATCACTGTCTTCCCTGTTTACAGTAAATCTTTTAAAACATCTTTCCACTTAAGCTGACAGCGATTTCAGATTTATTTCACAATTTGTGACTGAAATTAAATTTACTTCTTGATTTAAAAAAAAAAAAATGTATTAACTGTTGAACTGTTAAACGATTGTCATGAATACTGACACAGGTCGATTATTTCAAACAGATGGACTCAGGACTTTTAACTTTGTCCTCTAGCTCTCTTTATGTTACTGTTCATCAAGATTATATTCTAATTTATCCATGGCAGTTTAATAATCTCTACTTCTCTGCTTAAAGCACAAGAAAGTAAAAATGTGTTTTATATTTTGTGTTCAATTTGTGAAACAGTTTTTCATCTCCTGCTTCTATAATAGTTGTCGAATATGTAGACAATTTTCATCTAACCATCTCCATCTCCCCTAATGCTTTGCACTCTGGAAAACGCTGAAAAGACGTTGATCATGAAAGACTTCACAATTCAGGTAGGTTTTTTGTGTCGCATTCAGAGGATTTAAATAAACACAATTCTATCACAGCGTATATCAAAAGCATCACAATCACCAAAAATGTTCAGAATGTATAAAATGAGTATCATTACAGTTGTCTTCTCCCCCACCCTGTTTTAGATTGTACAGAAAACAACATTTATATGTAGCATGATATAATCTTAATCAGTAATTTGTGTGGCAGAATGTGCATGTATGAATTAGCACTTTATTAAGAAGTATATAAATCTAGTTTCTGTTTATTGACAGTACATCAAATACAAACGAAAGAACAAGTTAACCAGAAAACATGCTTCATAAAGACGACAAGCAGCTTAATTTGGACCAAACTCTGCAGATGGGAGCAAAAGACATTTTAGAAAGAAAGAGCCGTAACACAGATATACCTTTCCAGTCAGATGAAGTGGATGTGTGACAAAATGTCACCGCAACTAAAAACTCTTAATGCAAAAGTTACATTCATGAGGCCTGAAATGCAGCTATAGTATTTGAATGACTAAAGCACAGAAATAAAAAAAGTTGCCTGGTAAAGGATAAAGTAAGTTACACACATGAATGTTAATCTACAAAAATTGTTTTGTTGCTGACAGCAAAATTACTCTGACACTTAGGATTATTGTAATTTATAAAAAAAAATTAAAAAAATGTTAATAACTTTCATTCTGATTATCCAGATAGTTTTTTGGGTTTTTTTACACCAGTGGCAGCATGTTGTGTCCAGCATATTGTGACGGAAAGTGCCAGACACATACCCTTATCAGTTCTCCGTCCAACAGATGTCTGATAGATAGCTGACTGGAAAAGTGATAAGGAATGTGCTTGACAACATTAGAATCTGAACAGCTATTGGTAATAATGAAACAGTAAATTATCTTCTTTTTTTTTTTGCAAAATTAGAAATAAGAAAGTGTTTAACGGAGCTGATATAGAGAAGACTTACAAATTATGGAAAATTCTGTCCTTTAGTGATCAGGGTTAAACTGCCATCCACCAGTGGCCAGCATGGCCAGCATCCACATGTGAGTCCATTCAGCGTTCATCTGCGTCCAAAAGAAGGGACTTTCAGGACACATCCCGTGGTTTTATGGCCCCTGACTCCACCTCATCCATGGTGCTGTCCTTCCTCTGTCAAAGCTCAAAGCAAGTAACTTGTTTTATTTCATTTCCAAATTATTGTTCTGTCTGGTTTGTGTTGTAAAGAATCTAAATTTTACATTTTAATCATGAGAAATTCATCTTCTTCATTAAACAGCAACAAATTAAGACCCAATTGACAAGAGAAAAATGATTTGTAAATTAAAGTTCAGAATGAAAACTTGTGACGTTTCATTACATACATAAAATACACTCCTACTCCTTTGAAATAAAAATTCTGATGTGTTAAGCATTTTTGTTAAGCAATTAACATGCATTAGATTTTTATTTCTTGATTACAAATGTTTACATATTAATGTTTAATGTTAGTCCTTTTTAACTTTTGAAAAAAAAATCTTTAATTGCATTTAAATAACTACTGTTAGCAAGGAAAAGCTAGGACGCCCTACCCTCAACAGCAAGCGTACCCTTTTGGTTTAAACTATTTCATTTGTAGTCATCAACCACACTGAGGTTGTTCAGAGGAAAATGGCCGAACTACATTCATCTTCAACTCTGAAATACTTTTCTTTTTTTTCTTTTTTTTTTGCTTGTTTCTTGTCCACCCACTACAACTCAGAAGGATTTCACTTCTTGTTTTCGGTCAGTCCTACAATGGAAATGAGTCCAGTGCCGTCTCTGTCTGGTTGCTCAGGCGTGCATGTTAAGTCAACAGTAGCACAAACCGGCCGTAATGCATGTTAGAAACTTGGGTCCTTGGTTTACCATCATTTGTTCTTGAATTAATTGCATGAAGGTTAGCATTGGATTTGTTGGAAGTTCTTGGGGTGTCAATCCTATTTTTATATATATATTTAAAGTTTTGCAATATATTCTTTAGTACACTGCTAATTTTTAAGGATGTGAAAAGTAACATCCATTAGGATGAAATACTTTGCACGACTGTATCTGCAGGTTTAAGTCATACATGACTTGGTGATGCTGGATATTAAGAGCTACGTTTATCATGTAATGTTGTCGCCTACATATCTACAGCAGCTCACTGGATCTCTTAAGAAGATTCTAAGTATGATGACACTGTTAGAAAAAAAATCCTCAATGCCACTTAAAACTCTGTACAGTTGCATTTTCATCTTACACTATAGCCAAATATTTTCCATCAGGATGAGTAAGGGTGAGTGAACAAATATGTGACATACTTTGACCCTGATTGTTATCTATAGCTGCTCCTGTGGGTGTGCAGTTGGCTGAGGAAGGACAGCAGACACCTCTGTGTGCTTTGCTGCTGGTTTATCTCTGCCCGCCTGCCCTCAGTGGGAAAAGTCCCATCCAAATTAAACACGGCCGACTCGCTTTCTGATCCAGTTCCGGATTTCTTCTCCACACCAGCCGCCAACAGCGGTCACACGGATGAGGGGAGATCTGCCAAGCATCTCCTCTGCAGTGCTCTGCCCTCCTCTGGGATTAGCTGCGCTGCATTCCCACCATCAGCAGCACCATCATAAAACAGACACACAACAGAGTGCAGGCAAGGGCACAGTTGCCTACCCAAACAAACACACATTCAGACATGAATTAGCTTTCTTTCTCTTTGTCTTTCTGTCTCCAGTGCACTCACACTTGTCTGGTTTACCTTTTTCTGTTTTCTCTCGCTGTCACACTGACAACTGAGCCACTCTAAAGCAACATCCCCTCTCCTATTTAAACACACAAACACACTTCCTTGTAGAGGAAGATGAGTTTGCAGTTTAACAGTGTTGTTGTATTTTTTTTTTGTGAGAAGTGGAACAAAGGTCTTCTTCTCTGTTTTCCACCTGTTTTAACTTAAGGGTTTGCATTTTAAGTATGTCAGACGGAATTGCAATGGAAAATGTTAGATTCAGATAAATGCCAAGAGCGTAACAAAAATCTTTTTATTTTTCCCAAGTTTAATAAAACTAGCTTAAGGTATGTATTGTTGTACAACTGCAACAGCTTGAGCCCACTTTGCTTATATTGATGATTCGGTGTTTATTTCCTTGTTCCCATTTCCATTTTTCTCCATTTCCTTTTATTATTAATGAAGCTGCTTCAGTTGGACGGAGCCTTTAAACATCTCGTCCTGTCTTTGCAGAAGTTGTCGAGGATTTGAAAACAAGAGTCTGGAGGCACTTTTCTAAAATACAATGTTAGTTAATTGAGATTGCTCTGAAGAGACAGCGCTGCTCTGAGAGGACGGAGATAGAATGACTGACTGCTCAGTGATGCACTGACAATATAATCTGTTTCTCACATAATCCAGCACAGACCTGTCTGAGGAGAGTCATGGCATTGCTGCTGTACTCTCTAGTACAGACACAACTCAAACCTGTGGCTCAAATTAGTCTCCAGCAGAGGGCACTAAGTGATGTTTTCTATTATAGTAGTTGACTAAGATTTCTAAAGGGATCAGGGGCTTTCTGAGGATGCTTTGCTCTGTTTGCAGGGAAAGAGGCCTATTTTCTCTTACTGAGCACTAAAAGCAGACAAAGCGTGCTCATGTTGCAATCAACAATCGCCGTCAAAACAATTAGTGAATTATGCTGTTCTGTTTACTCACCTTACACAAGCAGCATTAAATTGCAGGTTTTACATTCAATCTTTGATTGGATCAAAATCTCCTGCTGTTCCAATTCTTTAAGTGTGCAGGTTTTTGTGTATATGTGTGTGCTGCTTGCGTGAACCATATGACGCCATATAATACATGCACACACATTATCTAACATCACTCAGTAGACTTTTGCCTAAACCATTTTTGGCAGCACTAAACTTGACTCAGTTGCTATGGACACAGATGATGTTTTCCTTTTTTTCCTCCTCTTTTTCTGTCTGTGTCCATGACAACAAAATGGCTTTTTACAAGAAATGGTATGCATTTAAGAAGGCAAGCGAGATGAGGGTTAATGTCTTTATAGGTAATGTATTCCAGGTCAGCGACAGAGAGGCATGCATTGTGAAAATCAGACCTTGTTCAGGCTCCCCTTGGATGTGAGATATATTTTATTTAAAATGTATAACATGCATAATTGGTATTTATTCGATCAACATGAATAATTTGCACTTACAAAATCTGTTAGTTGGGGGATGAACTGATCCAAATCTGTTCTTTAAAACAAGAAAAATGCAGTTTTAGTATTTCAAAGCACACTGTTGTTATTTTCACTCTATTTTGGAAATAAACGGTGAATTCATTCACAATTAAGCAGTGTGCCAAATTGTGTTCTTAGTTAGTTTGAGCAGTAGACTTTGCTCTCTCAGAATTCACTAAAAGGTCCTTCATTGGTTCAGACTTCATCCTGTATCAATGTGAAAAAATGGTCCTACGTTCAAACGTAGATGTAGTCCATAATATGCATCAACAGGCGATGACTTTCCATGGTCCCAATACAGTTTTGAGTATCTTTACTCATTTGAAAAATTTCTGCTGTAATTGTACATCTGCTTTCTGCACTACACAGCTATGCGCATGCACATGTACATTATAAGAAAGGCTGTTTCTGTTCTGTTCTAACTCACCCGGACGATACTTCCATAAAATGGCTCACATTACAGTCAACAGCAAAAAATATTAGCATAAACGACCTGCTTGAAAACTATCTACATACACTGTTTCAAATTTTATCAGATAAATGTCAAAGCAGGTAATGTGTTAACAAAGCAAAAGAAAAATGTCAACTTTCACCTGAAAATATGTTAGTTTAAGATGGACTTCATGTTTGATACACAAATTAAACCTTGTATTTTTGTGTTTTGTGATGTAAAGCAATTTTGAACTGCCTTGTTGCTGAAATGAGCTGTGCAAATAAACTTGATTGATCGATTGATAAATTAGCATCCACATAGTGAATTGCGTGATTGAGACATTGGAAGAGCTACAACTAAGATTCAAATCTGCTCAATGTTTAAGCCTTTGTCCTTTCCTTAAAGATTTAGTTGTTTTTTTTTCATTATAACTAATGCTGTCAAGGACTTGATATGTTAAGAAACTTGGATAATACCATGATTTTTTTTTTCTTATCTGACTTTTGAGTGCAAACTTGGCATAAACAAAAAAATATATACAATTTCTAAACCTGCATATGTTTATTGATATTACATTTTTTCTATTGTTTAAATAACGTGAAATTTAGACCTTTACACATGCTGCTTGTTGTTTGAGTATTTCCTCAGTTGACCGCTAGATGGCAACATCAGGTCAAAAATCATCAGATTGGGGACTGCTTGCCCGCAAGGCTCATTATTTGCACATGATGAGGCTGCACTTCTTGAGGAAACAAATGCAGGTCCCAGCATAAATATTTATGAGAGATAAAGGAAATAAACTGACAGGTAACAAATTCAACACAGCAACACAGGTGGACATGCAAGGTCATTTTCAAATGATACAACACTCCTCTGAGGGCCTTGGACATCAGCAGCAGCAGCTTTATATTCTTAGGGGATAAATTATAGATGCTTTAGAGTGTTCATATGTTATGTGGAATGACAGTTGTTTATTATATACCAGTTTAGGTTATCAGGTGGAGCTCTGGCAGTTTGTATTTTAATTAACACCAAACTCATTCATGTAACTATGAAGTCTCTAATAGTTCTGTGCTTATTTACAAATCAACAACGTAAATATATAGCATAGTCAACAAATGTTTTATGAAAAGCTAAAAATCTATTTTTGTTTTATTTGTGTTTATTTTTGTCCATATGGTCTACTTGAGAAAAAAAAATTTTTTCACAATATGGTTTATGCTGACAATGTTGTTAAAAATTGATTCTGAAATGTTGCCAAATGCATTACGTTGCCAACTGAAAGCATTAGCATTATGATCTGTTTATGCTAACATTTCAACAGCTTTCTTTTTCACTCAACACTAGCAGCTTGTATCTTATTACTGAGTCAATCACTGTTATTGACATGAGCTTCTTATGAAATTGACATCTACTATATGTCTATGATGTTATATAAAAACAGATGAAACATCTTAATATTCTTATTAAACATGTATTGTTGCTTATGTTCATTTTAGAACAGTGGACTCATTTCTTTGCTAAACATAATGGTGGAGGCGAAAAAACAAACAAAAATGTTTATTTTTTTAAAAGTTGGACTCGAAAGTGGAATGAAAATGATCGGAATTCTTTGTTATTGTCATCATGTACTACATCACATGATGAAAGAGTGAAATCTTGAAATTTGAAAAAGATTGGAATTCTGACTTGGTTCATAAAAAAACGAAACCTCTGAAATGAACCTCGTTTTTTCTTGTCATCCAGGTATTGGGCCGTGTGTGATTCTCTCCAACTCTCCGCTTATTCCAAAACCTCCCATACAAGTAGCTAACAAACATAAATTACACAATATTTTTAAAACAATCTAAAATTACTATTAGGAAAGGAAAACTCGTAATGTACACAAAGTTAATATTGGGGAGCTAGCAAATCATGTTTGTTATATTATAATGCAATGATGGATAGATGTATGACGGAAAAATCATGTCAATTTCAGTTTCCAGTAATATAAAATGAACCCTCCTTCATGAAATTCTTTGATTTTTTTTTTTTGCAGTTTTTCAATGCCATGTTCAGTAAATGTATAAAGAAAAAAACAAAAAACGGATTCTTTTTCCCCACCCTTACACTGGCTTGTCCATTGCCATCAGATTCTGAGCCGTTGTTATGCTCTGCAGGCAGCAACTGTTCAGCTTCCTTGTGGCTTTGAGTCTAACCCAGGCAGACTGCGAGAGGCTTATTAATCTCTGTGCTGCAGTTTCACTCCAAAGGCCACAATCGAAGGAAAAAACATGCACTGGCTGTGTGTCATAAATAGACTTGAGTCGCTGACCGTCCACACCAATACGGCATGTATGCAGTGTAAAGTGCAGACACTGGATCCAATGCATTGTTATTAACAGGAGCTGACATTTTCATGGTTCACGGCTCAATCACTGTGTGCAATCCCGTGTGAGCTTGCACATTTGCACAAGGACAGATAAAAGCTCCCCCAAGTGTCCAAATTTGTTCACAACTGCATTTTGAGGGAAGATAACAGCTAAAGATAGCTCCCAACTGCAACGAGAGCACGCCAGCAGAATTGCTCTTCAACAATTACAGCGTCTTAGAGGGAAACGTTCCCTGTTCATTTTCTATGTTGAAAAGCATGCACTGAACTCCAGTTGAGGTCTTAAGATATCGGTTTGTTGTATTTTAAAATGCATTTTGGTGGTAATGGCATAGTACACGATGACAGTAACAAAAGAGTTGCATTCATCCATTCAGTCTTCTTGTATTGTTGCCCAGAAAAGAAAAGAACTGATGGAGTGAAGAGGCTGAGAACAGGTTCGTGCGTCGTGGATCAATTGTGTTCAAGAGCCTGTTGATGCTCTGCAACAGCTGAGATAATAGTGTTTTCATTGAGAGCCCTTGTCAACAGTCGTGTAACCTTTCCTGAGCTCTGGTGAGCATGATGCTGCAGTGTAAGGGATGGCGCCGCGCCAGGAGCACACCATTAAGACTCATTAGTTCCCTATTGATAGGCCCGATGATAGGCTCTGTGAAAGGAGGCAGTAAAGGTCAGCTTATGGATCTTAATTTGACCTAACTCACCCATCACATATTAGCGGCATCTGTCATCCTTAGATTTAATTTAGCTGCGATTGAGTGCTGAGGAGACTATTGGCAATGACCCCTGCAAAGCATCTGTTGCTGTGCTAGTAATCTTTACCTGCTGGCCTTTTTTTTTTTTTTTTTTTACCAAGCTATTTCCTTCAATACACATCTTTCCATCTAAGAGTAAAAGCATTATGCTGCATAATGTGTTTGCCATTCCATTCTAGCAGCTTCTGGTGCAAATGTATAATATTTACACTGGTGAAACACACCACCAGAATACGTCACTCTGAAAAATTTTGCTAATTTACAAGCAGGCATGATTATTTATTTATTGTGGTCAATTATATCTAAATACATAAAAATAAGAAAACAATTAGTAAAGGAGCTGGAAATAATAAGTTGTTTTTTTTTACTTTCTAATAAATTCAACAACTATTTAGTTGCGTCTCTGAAACTGATTTCTTGTTACTATGTTATTTTTTTATTGTAATTTGTTACTGTCGCTTCTTAAGTAGTTGGAAGATGTTACACAATAATCAAACACAACTAAATCAAAAATAAGTCATATTATCCAAGTATCTTCAATGAGCCATTGAGGCTGGTGATGCTGAGGGCAGGAAGGATCTCCAATAGCTGTCAGTATTGCAGCAAATCTGAAGAGGCCTCTGACTAACCATATGAGGTGCTAATTAACTGCTCCTGGTTGTAAAAACATACTTTGTTGCCACAGTTGTGCATCATAATAACTGTAATAAGAAAAATCCTTCCAGCTCCACGGCTCCCAAATTATTGTCCAAAGATGTAATGCCCAAACCCAAAATATTGAAAAGTTACAAAAAAGGAACAAATCAGAATGTAACAAAGCTACTCCAACATGAGGGGAGCAACTTAAAAATGTTATTTCATTTCAAGAAATACACTAAATTTGACATTATTGACGACTTTTATTATGTCCATGGAGATAGAAGAAGGTATAAGGAAAGATGGACATAGAGGATGCTTCTTAGAGGAAGGGACTGATTATGTAACGGAAGCACTTGTTTACATGTCCCCTCCGCGTTCATATTAGCTGAAGGAAGACACCCTGTGTGACGGCCCTGGGCCTTGTAGGCTGGTCTTGTTGTCCCTCTTTGTGCTCCTCCCATTTGCAGGTGTGCCTGATCGGGTGATTGGAGTGCAGGATACTTAAAGCTGGCTGTCTCCGTCTTTCAGCGGCGCTGGGTGGCTCGTAGCTGGTCGTTGGTCACTGGTCGTTGGTGGTTTGTCGCCTGTGGCCCTCAGCGTCCATTCTGCAGAGGCAATGGTAGTTGCCAGGCTCCAGCTCCCCGTCTTTTGCACTTTTGAGTTTCTTTGTTTTGATAGTTGTTTTTGTTAATAAACATTTACTTTATTTCACTTTAACCATGGTATGGTTTCATGTTTTTGTTACGACCCTGAGCCAGTCGTAACAAATGGGGGCTCGTCCAAAGCAAGAATTCCTACAGTTGTAAACTTGATGGTTTGAATGCGTGATGTTTTGTCATTCATCTTTTTCGTGTTTGTAGGAGTGAGCACTGACGTCACCATTTGGGTGTGACACGTTTTTTTTTGGCCGGCTTGTTTTTGGCAGCTGTGGCGTATTTGGTAGGTTGGTTCAATATGCAGGTGAGTGAAATGTTTTTTGAGCTTGTGCATCAGTGTTGGTTCTATTTTAGTGACTGTGTCTCCTGCTAGGCTAAGAGGTGCTGTCGCTTTAGACTTCACCTGTTTATTTTGATAGTGTCGTGGGGGTTGCGGTTAGCGTTCACTGTGCGAGCAGTGATCTCGGGGGCAGTCCGTAAGATTAATTTCTTACTGGTTTGGTGCTTAATAAACCCGCCGCCGATCCACGTGAAGAGCCAGGAATCAGTTTATCAGGTGAGTCTTGGCAGGCAGGTAAAGTATAGTGGGGACATGGATATTTTGGACCCATTGTGCACTTGTTTCAATTTGTTTTCACTTCACGCTGTAGTTGGCGCTTAGCTGGCGTTTTTCTTTCTGTGACGTGATTAATTTCGTCCTGAAAATGGAGTTTGACCTGGAAAGTTTTGTAGCTGATCCCTCTTTGGAGAAGTTTAATAGTACTACTAAAAACGATCTCATAGCCATTGCTGCTCATTTTAACATACCTGTGGTTAAACAAGAGAAAAAGGGGGTTATTAAAGGACGTTTATACGCCGCATTGGTTGAGCAAGAGGTTTTGCCACCTCCCGCACCAAACACACAGGGTGAAGTAGGGCCGTTTACCCTGAAGTGCGTAAAATGGAATTGCAATTGGAGATGCGTCGTTTGGAGCTGCAACATCAAGTTGAAATGCGCAAACTGGAATTGGAGGCAGTTGCGAAACGCGACTCAGCGCGCGGTTCTGCTGATCAGGACAGTGGTCTTGCAGGGGCCCAGTTTGACATTAATAAATGCATTCGTTTGATTCCACCGTTTTCAGAGTCGGATGTGGACAAGTATTTTGTCTTGTTTGAGCGTGTGGCTAAGACACTCAAGTGGCCTAGGGATGTTTGGCCGTTGCTTTTGCAGTGCGTATTTACGGGTAAAGCACAGGAAGCCTATGCCTCGATGTCACCTGGTGACAGTTTAAATTATGATAAAGTGAAGAGTGCAGTGGAAAAGGCTTACGAACTTGTACCCGAGGCATATAGACAAAAATTTCGCCGCTTTAAAAAATCCGACAATCAGAGTTACACGGAATTTGGGCGTGTAAAAACCGCTTTGTTTGATCGGTGGTGCGCTGCACAGGAGGTAAAAAACTTTGATCAGCTCCGCGATCTACTTTTGCTGGAGGAGTTTAAAAACGGGTTGCCGGAAAACATAGCAACTTACATCAATGAGCAGAAAGCTAAGACCGTGTCTGAAGCTGCAGTGTTGGCAGACGAATACGTTCTGACGCATAAGGATTTTCAGATCAGGTTGGTTTCAGACAATCTTTTGGGCGAAGCGGGAACCGCATTGATCGGGTTGATGTCGCTGAGCTAAATGAGGCCAGACGATTTAAAAGTCCGGTTGTTCGGGATGATCGGGTTTGTCATTATTGTCACAAACGCGGACACATTAAGGCGGATTGTTATCAGCTTAAAGCTGAAATGCAAAGGTTTGAGACTGCTCCTAAAGGTGTTGGTTTGGCTGCACCGGTGCAGAATCATCTAAAGGACGCGAAGAACGTTCAGCGTTCTGAAGTAGGCGTCTCCTATCTGCCGTTTATTCGTGATGGGTATGTGTCACTGCCAAACAGCACGGAGAAGGTTCCAGTTAAGATCCTTAGGGATACTGGCGCGTTTGACTCTTTCATTAGAGCTGATGTTTTGCCGTTCTCGGTTGAATCTGAGACAGGTGCCTGTGTTCCGATTCGAGGAATGGGATTAAACGTCTTGTTTGTTCCACTACATAAAGTATATCTCGACTGTGAACTATTTACGGGTGACGCACAGTTGGCTGTGCGCCCTGCTTTGCCGATTGACGGAGTCTCTGTGATTTTAGGTAACGGTTTAGCTGGGACACATTTGTGGGCGGAGATTGTGCAGTTGGATGGACTTGTTAAGTCGGAGCCGATTAAACGAGTCATTTCTCAGACTGACGAGAATAACAGGGAATTCCCGGATGTTTTTACCGCATGCGCAGTTACTCGAGCCATGACGCGTGCTCAGAGCGGGAAAGAGGAAAAATGTGTGAAAAAAATGACTCTTCCATTGTCCAGTTTTCCCATGTCTCTGTCTCGCAGCGAGTTCGTGGCGGAGCAGCAAGCTGATGCTTCTCTTAAGAGTCTCTTCGATCAGGTGCGCCCGCTGAGTGAAATCACGGACTGTGCATGTGGATACTTCCTGCAGGACTCGTTGTTGGTGAGGAAATGGTTACCCCATGCTGACATTGTGGGTGAGCCAGTATTTCAAATAGTGGTTCCCACTAAACTCCGCTCCGCAGTGTTCAAAGTTGCTCATGACGAGTCGGGCCATTCTGGTGTACGTAAAACGTATGACCGGGTGCTCAGACATTTTTTCTGGCCGCGTCTTAAAAAGGACGTATCGTCTTACATTAAGATGTGTCATGTCTGTCAGCTCATTGCTAAACCCAATCAGACTTTGAAACCGTTCCCATTACGCCCAATTGTTGCCGCATCTGAGCCGTTTGAGCACTTAATAATTGATTGCGTTGGCCCGTTACCTCGCTCAAAGGCTGGGTCATTATATCTGCTCACTGTGATATGTCAAACTACACGTTATCCAGCAGCCTATCCATTACGGTCAATAACTGCTAGGTCAGTTGTACGTGCGCTCACTCAGTTTTTTTCGGTGTTTGGCATCCCTAAAGTCATACAATCTGACCAAGGAACGAATTTTTCATCACATTTGTTCAGTCAGGTTTTGAAGCAGTTACGGATCCGACACAGTAAAGCAACAGCGTATCATCCAGAGAGTCAGGGGGCGTTAGAGCGCTTCCACCAGTCTCTGAAGTCTCTCCTGCGAGCTTACTGTACAGAACTGGCGGGCGACTGGGAGGAAGGTTTGCCGTGGCTGATGCTGGCCGCCAGGGAGGTAACCCAGGAAAGCACCGGGTTTAGCCCAAACGAACTGGTTTTTGCGCACAACGTTAAGGGTCCGTTGGCTGTGGTAGCGCACGGGCTTAAAGAATCCGTTCCACCGACAAACTTGTTGGATTATGTAAATGGTTTCAGAAGACGCTTGTATCTGGCGCGGGATCTTGCTAAAGAGAGGCTGACTGAAGCGCAGAGGAAAATGAAAAGTCTGTTTGATCGCCGTGCTGAGGTTCGCTCATTTCTGCCTGGTGATCAAGTGTTAGCTTTGTGTCCAGTCATGACTTCTCCTTTTCAGGCTAAATTTTCTGGTCCATATACGGTCCTGGAGAGGGTTTCCGACCAGAACTATTTAATATCAATGCCAGAGCGGAGAAAGAAAAACCAGTTGTGTCATGTTAACACGTTAAAAGCATATTATGCTCATGACGTTTTATTTCAGCCTCATGGTGTTACCCCGGTGTGTACCGTAAACAGCCTTGATGGAGGCAGCGAGACCTTCAGCACCACGGATAGCGCAGTGTCACCTGTGAGGAATGACGGCGGTACAGATGAGTTGGACAGCGTTCTGATTCATGGGCGTCTTAACATGGATATTCAATACATTAAAGGGAAAAACAATGTAAAAGCCGATGCGTTATCTCGCGCTCTAGTTTAGTAGTTTGTTTTGTGCTCTTTTCTCTTTATTTCCTTTCTTGTCCTTAAAAGAGCTTCTGAGTGCACCAGTTGCTGGTTTGGAAAGTGGAGTAGGGAGAAGAAAACCTGGGCATTACATATCTACTTTGCTAAGTACGACTGGTGAAAATGGTGGCTGTTTGTTTACGCACGGTGAGTTAGGCAGGAGCAGGGTTCCTTGTAGGAACCTGCTTTTTATGGGTGGGGGTGTGACGGCCCTGGGCCTTGTAGGCTGGTCTTGTTGTCCCTCTTTGTGCTCCTCCCATTTGCAGGTGTGCCTGATCGGGTGATTGGAGTGCAGGATACTTAAAGCTGGCTGTCTCCGTCTTTCAGCGGCGCTGGGTGGCTCGTAGCTGGTCGTTGGTCACTGGTCGTTGGTGGTTTGTCGCCTGTGGCCCTCAGCGTCCATTCTGCAGAGGCAATGGTAGTTGCCAGGCTCCAGCTCCCCGTCTTTTGCACTTTTGAGTTTCTTTTGTTTTGATAGTTGTTTTTTGTTAATAAACATTTACTTTATTTCACTTTAACCATGGTATGGTTTCATGTTTTTGTTACGACCCTGAGCCAGTCGTAACATGCTGCCTTCACTTCTTGGATCTGCCACATTGCATTAATGTCTTTCTTCATAAACTGGTAATTGGCCTACTTTTAGAAGAGCCGTTTGTTGCCTGTTTAGAATTCTATGGCATTTGCTGCTCTAGCATTTCATGTGCAAAATAGCAGTCTTGGATTGACATAGATAAGAAAATTATTACTTACTCATTTACTTACTTGCTTATTTACTTTCTAGACCCACATATATCGATGTCAGACATTTTAACATGCAGTCGGGTCGAGTCTCCTGCAGCTAACGGTTCATTTACCCTCCCTTCCCCTATATGTGCAGCGTAGCTCATACAGAAACTGAAAATTGTTTCGGATGAAGAGTTTCTGCATGGCAATTTTCAAGTCACAAATTGTCAATCTGATTTAGAGCTGGATTTTGACAATGCCATTTTAACATGTGAATATGCTGTGATCTATAGAGTTGGTGTATTTCAATGTTTAGATGCGTCTCTGCTTCAACCCACCAAACTCTGCAGACATTTTCTGTTGAGGAAATAATTGATTCATTTGACTAAGTTGTGTTAAATGTCTAAATCAGTGGTCCCCAAACTACGGCCCGCGGGCCGAATCCGGCCCGCCTCCACATTTGGTCCGGCCCCCTGAACAATACCAGAAAGCATTCAGATTTTTTTCATATACCGTATTTTCCGGACTATAAGCCGCTTGTATGTGGATTTTTCTTCAACCACCAGGGGGCTCTTTAGCAGGAAGTGAATCATTGGAAGTCAAAATTGGAAATAAAAGAAGAAAGCGCCCACTAAAACGGAATTAGGTTTAATAGGGAATTGAAATTTGAGAATGTTGTTGATCAGTTAAATAGCATTGAGGGGGAAAAGAAGATTTTTAGTTGTTTTTTTTTAGATAATACTGGGATCATTATGAGAATTTGAGGTATAGATATTGGGATCAAGGGACGGCAGTAGAGCAACAATAATGGACGCAAGCTGACGTTGAAATCTAAAGAAGAAGAAGAAGAAGAAGCAGAAGAACAGGAAGAAGAAAGTGCTCATTTTAATTTAGCACATGCTAGTAGCAACACGAAGGATCAGCACTTTTACTGTTACAGTTACCATTCGGAAATGACCGTAATCAGTTCAGTTAAATCTAATTCTGGCACCTTTTCTTTTTCAACCGTAATAGATGTGATATTCAATTGACCTGTTATTTCTCAGATTTCGGGTGTCCGCCTCCCTCTGCTGCTGCTGCATCGTTGTGAAAAATCTGTAGCGGCAGAGTTATCATCGGCTTATTTATGGATGTTTACTGGTTTAAATAAAAAAAACTTTGGGGTTGTGGCTTATACTTTGGTGCAGCTCAGTTCTGAAAATACGGACTATAATCCTCCCTGGATTTTTTTCTGTGAAGAACCCAGAGGGGGTTATTTGATTGTGCTTTCTGGAAAATAATACATTTTTACATTTAGGCACTCCTACAATCGTCACACTTTTCTGGTACAAACTGACTCCGGCCCCCCAACAGAGAGGGTAAAAGTTATGTAGCCCTCACAGGAAAAAGTTTGTGGACCCCTGGTCTAAATGTTGCAGGACAGACACCCTTGAGGACTTGAGTGTCTTGACTGGTTATTATTTATTAGCATATTTGCAGTATTATTTTCAGATGACGGGACTAAATAGTACTCCTTCAGAAATTCAATACCCTCGATATTTTTTATCACATAATTAATCTTGCTTTTACATTTTCTACAACTTTTTCCTGTATCTGTCTTGTGTGAATTTTGACACCTTGTGGTGCTGTTTGTTCACACACACACACACACACACACACACACACACACACACACGCACCCCCCCACACACACACACACATGTATACCATACCAACAGGGGACTATCAGTTAGTCCTGCCAACAGGGGACTTCTGTTTCTAGTTTGTTGAAAAATTTGAAACTCATAATACAATTTACTTTAAAGCTCTATTACCATATATATAATTGAATATTTGACTTTTAATCATTTTTAAAGAAATTGCCAAGAGGGCACCTAGATTTCTGAGCGATGTTTACCTTACAAAGAGGGGACCTTTACATATTGCATTAGAACTGACTACCCACTTTTGACTTAAAGAGGATTTACTTACTACAATGAATTACTTTAACTATTTTAATACATTTATGATTTAACTGGGTTATGTTGTATAATTAATTATTTTTAATGCAAATATTACCCATAAAAGTAAAATAATGACCGTCATGGAAAATGAATAATTTTTTGAATACCATTTAATGATGGCATGAATAAATAAGGTCTGCAGTATCAACAACAAATATATATATTTAATATGAGTTTTGTCTCTTAAGGGTCCTCTCGATTTCCAATACAAAGTAAAGGTCCCCACTTAGTCTGTATAAAATGACAGGGGTCTGCTGTTGGCTGGTGAAGAACGACACAGGTCCCTTCTTAATAAAGTAGGGATGGAAAGACATAAATATGTGTATATTTTTTAATTCCAGCCCATGTCAAAGGCATTTCAAGAAAAAAAGGTCCCAACTTGGTCTGTACAGAACGACACAGGTCCCCTGTTGGCTGGTGAAGAACGACACAGGTCCCCTCTTGGATGGGATGGAGTGACAAACACACTCCAGAATGGGGGAAAAAGAAGAAATTAACTGAATTATTTTTAAGACAAAAACATATGTCAGCTGAATTAAAACAACTTAAGGTGAACTATGTCAGTTGACAAACTACAGATCCCAACAGTTGTTAGACATGGAGCAACATACACACTCCAGATAAAGAAGAAAATTACCTTTTATCAAATATCTTTACTTCTGAACTTCTTAATATAGTAGGGATGGACAAACAGACAGAAATAAATTAATAAATGAGTGTATATTTTTTTAGTTCCAGAACATGTCAAAGGCATTACAGGAAAAATTAAGGTCGCCACTTTGTCTGTACAGAACGACACAGGTCCACTGTTGGCTGGTGAAGAACGACACAGTTTCCCTCTTGGATGGGATGGAGCGACATACACACTCCAGGATGGGGGAAAAAAGAATTAACTGAATTATTTTTAAGTCATAAAAATATGTAAGCTGAATCAGCTTTAAAAAGTTATTTACAGAGCACAGTTTTTATAGACAAATTTAAAACAGCCCAGGTCAAACCCATTAGAAAAGAAAAGGTCCCCACTTGGTCTGTATAGAACGACAGAAGTCCCCTCTTGGATAGGATGGAATGACATACACACTCCAGGATGGGTGGAAATAAAGAAGAAATTAACTGATTTTTTCTTTTTTTTAAGACAAAAACATATGCAAGCTGAATCAGCTTTAAAAAGTTATTTACAGAGCACATTTTTTATAACAAATTTAAAACAGCCCATGTCAAACCTATTATAAAATAAAAGGTCCCACTTGGTCTGTATAGAATGACACAAGTCCCCTCTTGGATAGGATGGAGCGACATACACACTCCAGGATAAATAAGAAAATGGCCTATTATCAAACATGTTTACTTCTGAACTTCTTAATGAAGTAGGAATGGTCAGACAGAAATAAATAGATAAATATCTATGTGTATATTTTTTAATTCCAGATGGAACGACATACACACTCCTGGATGGGGGGATAAAGAAGAAATTAACTGAATTATTTTTTAAGTCAAATAAATATGTAAGCTGAATCATCTTTAAAAAGTTATTNANAGAGCNCATTTTTTTATAGANAAATTTAAAACAGCCCATGTCAAACCTATTAGAAAATAAAAGGTCCCCACTTGGTCAGTATAGAACGACAGAAGTCCCCTCTTGGATAGGATGGAACGACATACACACTCCAGGATGAGTGGATAAAGAAGAAATTAACTGAATTATTTTTTAAGACAAAAAATATGTAAGCTGAATCAAAACAGCTTTAGGTGAATTATTTCAGTTGATATAACCTACAGATCAAAACATTGTCAGAAGTGTTTCCTCATCATGAATAGGTTCAATGGTATATAAACTGACATTCCAATAGTGAAAGGATCTGCAGCACAAAGTGATCAGCATAACGAGTAAAAAAGTTATTTACAGAGCACATTTTTAAAGACAAATTTAAAACAGCCCATGTCAAACCTATTAGAAAAGAAAAGGTCCCCACTTGGTCTGTATAGAACGACAGAAGTCCCCTCTTGGATAGGATGGAATGACATACATACTCCAGGATGGGTGGAAAAAAGAAGAAATTAACTGATTTTTTCTTTTTTTTAAGACAAAAACATATGCAAGCTGAATCAGCTTAAAAGTTATTTACACAGCACATTTTTATAGACAAATTTAAAACTGCCCATGTCAAACCTATTATAAAATAAAAGGTCCCCACTTGGTCTGTATAGAATGACACAAGTCCCCTCTTGGATAGGATGGAGCGACATACACACTCCAGGATAAATAAGAAAATGGCCTATTATCAAACATGTTTACTTCTGAACTTCTTAATGAAGTAGGAATGGTCAGACAGAAATAAATAGATAAATATCTATGTGTATATTTTTTAATTCCAGATGGAACGACATACACACTCCTGGATGGGGGATAAAGAAGAAATTAACTGAATTATTTTTTAAGTCAAATAAATATGTAAGCTGAATCAGCTTTAAAAAGTTATTTACAGAGCACATTTTTTATAGACAAATTTAAAACAGCCCATGTCAAACCTATTAGAAAATAAAAGGTCCCCACTTGGTCTGTATAGAACGACAGATGTCCCCTCTTGGATAGGATGGAACGACATACACACTCCTGGATGGGGGATAAAGAAGAAATTAACTGAACTATTTTTTAAGTCAAATAAATATGTAAGCTGAATCAGCTTTAAAAAGTTATTTACAGAGCACATTTTTTATAGACAAATTTAAAACAGCCCATGTCAAACCTATTAGAAAATAAAAGGTCCCCACTTGGTCTGTATAGAACGACAGAAGTCCCCTCTTGGATAGGATGGAGCGACATACACACTCCAGGATGGGTGGAAAAAGAAGAAATTAACAGATTTTTTCCCATTTTTTTTAAGACAAAAACATGTAAGCTGAATCGGCTTAAAAAAGTTATTTACACAGCACATTTTTTATAGACAAATTTAAAACAGCCTATGTCAAACCTATTATAAAATAAAAAGGTCCCCACTTGGTCTGTATAGAATGACACAAGTCCCTTCTTGGATAGTGACATACACACTCCAGGATAGGTAGATACAGCAGAAATTACCATAACTGATCATTTTAAGGCAGTTTAAAACTGCCTGTAATATAGCAGAAAAAATTAAGCTTAATTAAAATATATGGCGTTATTTACCAACACATTTAAATCTTGTTCTGACAAGAACTGTGATTAAAAAAACATTTAAAAAAACCATAAAGTTGTTTTTGTTTTTCCTTCCGACAAATTATCCATTTCTATATCGGCTATGTAACAATATATGTTTGTTTTTCTTTTTCCAAAAGGAGAAAAGATATGAAGCAAAAAAGAAAAAGAAGCTTTTACAGCAGTAACTTTAAAAAGACTTCTGTTTGTGGATGAGGAATGAACAGTACAAAGTATGTGTTCATACTTTCTAGTGTAAACTTACATAATCTACAATCAGGCAAAGATTTCATCGGACATTTGTAAAATTTAATATATTTGGTCTCAAACTTCATCTACTATGTTGAAATTGTCAAAAAATTACTTTGATAAATTGTCGAGTTATTAGACCCTTTTTGTTAATTGTAAGTACTTTGAGTAACTAATTGGAAAGAACTCCACCACTTTGTCCGAAACTGGATTTATTTATATACAAATCAAACTCATAACCCTCAGGCATTTTAGAACTTAATAAATCAACTAGGCTCCAGAAAACTAAAAAGATTCCCTTAGAAGTGGTTCAGGAGGATGGCTAATATGTCTTGATATTAACAAGGTTTTGGACAAGCTGCAAACTGACTTTGGAGATATATTTTCCGGTAGGTTTGTCTATCCTTAATGGTATTAATCTTATTTAGAAAGGACAGTAGCTATTAAGAATCAAATTGAAGTTCCATGCCAATGAGTTCCTCAAATCTTCAATTAAACTCTTACATTTCAGAAAATTTACTTCATAAGGATAAGGAAGGTTATCAATAGGGAAGGTTATGGGTTACAGTAATCTGTAAAATGAAGTCTGAATAAAAGATTGAATACAATGTGAAATGAACCAGGCTGTTCAAGTTTTTTCCACGTATTGTGAACAGGATTTTTGCCCATCTAAATGGCAAAATCTATTATTAAAACACTCCCCAAGTATCTATCTGCTGATCCTCTATCACCTATCAACTAGATACTAGAGGAGCAATAGTTTATTGAAATGAATAAACTGAAGTTATTCCTTTCAGAAACGGAGTAGTGCATTGATAACATTTACATTTTGTTTTGGGCCTACAGATTTGTCTATTGTAAAAACATAAATATTTGGGATTTACTGTGGATGAATATTTGACATTGGAAGAAGGAGTAAAAGTCCAATCGGACTCAGCTGGAAGAGAGCTAGCTTCAGTTATAAATAGAGTCAAATATTAACACAGTCAGGGTCTTCTGAGAGACTGCTCTGCATCCCCAGAACTAGAATTAGACGATGAGAAGCAGCTTTCAGCTTCTATGCACTACAAATTTGGATCAAGCTTCCAAAAAACTGCTGAAACTGCTGAAACACTACCTTCCTTTAAATCTAGACTAAAATCCCAGCTGGTTAGAGTTGCTTTTGAAATGTAATCGGTTAAGAATTTAACAATGGCACTTGAATTAATATAATGATTTATTATGTAAAGCACTTTGAAATGTCTTGTTGCTGAAATGTGCTGAAATAAAATAAAATTGATTGATTGATCAAATGATATAAGGTGTATACTGAGTTGTAGAGGTCTTGTGTTTGCCCAGTATTGGATTACGGTGTCGGAGTTACTGTCAACAACCTCCGAGTGAAAAAGTTCAGTGTAGAGCCCTGCGATATTTTTATATGTGCATAGAAATACTCCATAAAATGGCATTATATGGAGATATGGGTTTATCACGTGAAGTTAGATATCTGCAATATCTAACCATTTTGCAGATGTGGTTAGATTGTGGAATACGTTCGTTAAAATGCCAGATCATAGATTAACAAAGCACATTTCCTTTCGGATTTCACAATGGGTATTCTTGGGCCAGACATATGGAGAAGATATTTGAGACTTTCCGTACATATAGGATTAAGATAAGATGTAATATTGAATAGCTTAAAAGGTTTGTTTGTTATTGCCAGCCCAAACTAAGCCCTCTCAAATCTCACAAACTGACTATTGGCTAGCTCTCCAGTTAATGGGTCGGGAAAGTCTCTAGTTACTAGGGCTTTTACTCCATGGATAATCTAGAGAACATTCTATTTAAGCTGGTGGCGGGAGGACTCGTCTAGTCTCTAACTGCCTACAATCCAAAAGTTATCACCCTTTCCAATTATTAGAACAATTAACCCAGTAGCTCACACTGTTACTTAATTCCAATAATCACTTCTGTTAATGGCAGCTCACTCCCTTGTAATAACGAGCACTTGGGTACACGGATCTTGTCCCTTACAGGTGTGCGGAGCCTTTAGCCGCTCTTGGATTCCAGGGCGTTGTACTCAATCAATCAATCAAATGTTATTTGTATGGCACATTTCATCAGCAAGGCATTTCAAAGTGCTTTACATAATTAAAATAAAACAGCATGTGACACTGAATAAACAGTGTCCTCTGCTGTTGATCTTTCAGCATCATGTTAGCTCTACTCCGACATCAGGAACAGAGAACACTTTGCTTCCCCTTCTTTCAATTTGTATATCTTTTGTTTAGATGTGTGTGTATGTGGATGGTATACGTGACAACTCAACCGTCCACATGGGTGGTTCTTATGTGACCTCTTAGCTTTGGAAAACACCTAACCCACTTTCACTTCTCCTGTCTACATCAGCTCCTCCTCGAACATCTGTTTACTCTTCTTCTTTTTAATGTTTTTACTCTGCTTCTCAACAGTCAGCATGTCTCACAAAAAGCCTCTTTTATTTTAACCCAATACTGTTATCTGATTTATATTTCCAATATCAAAAAATGTACATTTGATTACTAAAAACCATTCCACTTAAATAGACACTGCCTGATTACTCAGACCCATAACATGTCAACCAAAATCAGAACACATGAAATACTTGTCAGACGAAATCAATTACATGTCACATAAATTGGGATATATGATTAAGACTTTCTATATTTAACTGTCTTTACTTCTGATTAACACTACTCCTACAATAAATCATGTTTTCAATCAAGAGAAATCAAAATTACAATATGACTCCTTCCTCTCAGGCTCTTGTTATCTATTCTGCTTTTCCTAACCTTTCACCTTCCATTTACATCCAACACAACATCAATGAGCTTTAGTTACACATTTTACACCATCTCAAGTTCAAATGTCAAAAATCAGATTTAAAACCTTTTAGTTTCTCTCTTTGATTCAACATTCATATATAATATTATAACCATAATACCTAAACCCACTCTCGGTTAGTTACTCAGCTACTCAACTAGTTACTCTCATTATAATCTTAATGTGAGTTTTTACAGATGATGTTCTAAAAGAAAACAAGAATACTCTGTTATTCTAATTATTTAATACCAAAACTACAGTTACTTGTTTTACTTGCAAGTATTTCCACCAGAGTAAGTTTAAGTGTAAGTATTCTTATGAACGACCCAATATTAATATAAGTATTTTACTTTGGGTCTTATCAATTACTCAAAATGTTTAGATTTTATTCTTTAAACCTATAATCCTTTGACACAAGGATTAGTCTGAACTATTCTTATACTTTTGCAGGCTGGAAGTTCACTTCCTCTTTCTTCAGGAAACCTGCCCTTCCTGTTTCATGAAACTCTCTATGATTTTTTATGATCAGATAGAAAAAATAAGAATTAAAGCAAAGTTTGCAGGACACAATAACAACACACACAACCAGGTTCATTGTATTATAGTTTGACTACTGTTGGGTCTTGATGTCACCTGTGTAATTAATTTCAGAGATAACTTTATTTATTGTCTCTATTAAACTAAAACCTCCAGCATGGGAAGTAGAAGGATCTCAACTTTTCTCGACAGGTTTTATTTTGAAGTTTAGTGGGCAGTTGATATCTTACATAACATAAAATAACGTACTTATATTTTACTAGAAGATGCCTATATGGTTCTTGAACCATATGCATCACGGAACCTGTCTATAAAACGACGGTCCATGTGCGCCCAGTTCAGATCTGGCACTTTGGCTTTGGAGACCAAAGTACCCAGAGGAAGGCCAAAGATGTTTTTGTGTGATTTGGGGGAAAGTGGAAGTGAAGTCCACTTTTTGTTTTACCGTTTTTTGTACTTGAGGTTGAGAAATTATTTATTTACTAAAATACTTTATATTAAAGGGCGGGGATAAAATTTATATTACGTATTTTATGTTTCAGTTAGCACACAATTTATTTTGAAGGCCTGGCACCTTAGAAGCTTTTTGTTTAAAGAAAATGTATGTCTGTCTGTTTATGTTTTCTTGTGTCTTGTAAGCCTTTGTGGGCTGAGAACCTGTTAAAGGGTAAATGCCACTTATCTGTCTGTCTACAAATATCAGACACTGTACTTTATTTCACCCAAGTTCTGTAGGTCATAATAACATTTTCTAATATGTATGCTAATACTTTGCTCTCTTTGTCACTCTTTCTGGTATTAAAGCCGGTTTAGTTTCTTTTCTTGTTTTGTAAGATTGCAAGTGATGCTTTAGTGTGATGATTCAGTAATTCTGCCATGTTCTCAGAAAAATGTCGTCTAATAACAAATGTTTACATTACGTTAAGATGAAGCTCTTGATATAACATTGCATTGGTCCTCTTTCTATGTTTAAAGAAATACATTGCATTTTTAGTTTACCATGCCAGAAAACAGTCACTCTGTGGTCACATAGACCGTATGCACAATTATTAGGCAAGTTTTAGTTTGAACCATGTCATTATTTCTATGGATATTTTAAAACTACAAGCTGTATAAACTTTAATCTTTATTTAACGTGAACAAATCAGCTGATGTGTATTTGTTTAATGAGGGAGGAAGTTGCCTAAAAAGATCAACACCCAATATGAAGTGTGCAAAATTATTAGGCAGCTTCTTTTCCTCAGGCAAAAGGGGCCAAAAAATATTTAAGTGACTGAGAAAGGTCCAAAACTGTAAAAGTTATCCAGAGAGATGCAGCACTGTTGAATTAGTAAAATTGGAGCGTGATCACAGAACCATCACATGTTTTGCTGCAAATATTGAACATGATCACAAGAAACATGTTGAGGAAAAAAAAGCTTTGCTCCAGCCTGAAATGTTTCATATGTTAGGGGGAAAACTAGAACAAACACGTTTGGTAAACTCATTGTAACCCTGTACTAAATAAAAATAAGTATCGTAACAATAGCACAAGTTTGTTTCTTTAATCAAGTAACAAGTTTGTTTCTTTAATCAAGTATGCTTCACATAATCCAACAAGATGAATTTACCAACATTTAGAAACTAAACAATCTTTCCTGTTGGCATTATCCAGCAATAAGATGCAAAAAGATTTGTAGCTATCAGGTCCAGTAAACGGGAGACTGTTGCCTCCCTGCTGACCAGAATACTTGTTATTGATTATCAGTTATGTAAATGTGGACATGATGGTGAAGAACCAAGTATTATATTTTCAGATTATAAACAATTTAACAAAACAAGGCATTTCACACTAATGTTTAGTTTTCACTGTACTTAATGTTTATACAAATAAAGCAGTATATTTTTCAAGTTGTTTTAATTAAGTTTGTATTGAAAATTATGAAGAAATCATATGTGTAACTTACACAGCTATATTTTTTTTGCAAGATGTTCTGTCTCAGAACTGACTTCCAAAAGCCACACAGCCCTCCTGTGAACTGGACAAACCGGTTTTCACTCGGCCTGGCCATTCAGAGCCAACAAAGTCTTCACCAAGACATTCAGAGCCAACAAAGGCCTTCACCGGCCATTCAGAGCAACAAAGGCTTCACCAGGCCATTCAGAGCCAACAAAGGCCTTCACCCAGGCCATTCAGAGGCAACAAAGGCCTTCAGCCAGGCCCTTCCTCCACCACCAGGACACATCCAGAGGAGCTGAAAGAGCTCCTCAGGATGATCCTTCACCCAGAGGAGGTTCATGAGAACCATTCCTCTTGTAACATTGGATCATGTTTGGCATTAAAGCCTGATTTATGCTTAACCTAATCTAATTATGTCTCAACGTAACAACTTTCATTTTTCTTTCATTTTTTACGGTTCATTCTGTCTTGGTAATTAGTTTATGGAACAATTTGTAAGTGAATCAAGATGGAAAAGAAATGATGACACTGAACAAAAAACATATGATTATTAAAATAACATTGATCCAGACAGTAATGTATTACATGGACCTAACAATTGACAACAATTGTTGTCGGTGATTTCAACATTCATGTTGACAACCCCCAAGACCGAGGGGCTAAAAAGCTCTGTAATATATTAGAGAGTTTTGGTTTAACACAACATGTCAAACAAGCAACACACACTCAGGGACACACACTGGACCCTGGTTATCAGTAAGGGTGTGAATATTTCCAATGTTTCTGTAACTGATATTGCCCTGTCGGATCATTTTGCTGTTATCTTTGATAGTTCTTTATCCGTTAACCCACTTGAACAAAAAGCTACTGTCACAAAACGTACTTTCACAGAAAACACAGCAGAAACATTTAATCAAATCTACTCTTCTTCCTCACTCTTAAGTTATAGTGACGTAGATAAGTTGGTGGATGATTTTCAGTGCAAACTTTCAGATATCATTGATTACATTGCCCCCTAAAGTGAAGGTTGTGACTGGTAGGAAGAAATCTCCATGGAGAAATGCACAAACAGTTCAATCTGCAAAACAACTCTGCCGAAGAGCCGAACGGAAATAGTGTAAAGGTCAACTGCACGTTTATTATGACATCTACAAGGAAAGACTACGCAACTATCACACAACACTAAAACATGCCAGAGAGGCTTTCTTTGCAGATGTCATAAACAAAACATTAACAGTGCTCGAGCTTTATTTGCCACTGTTGACAGGCTCACAAATCCTCCGATGACGTTGCCACCTGAGCTTCAATCTAATGCCGCCTGCAACAAGTTTTCAAGTTTCAAGTTCAAATCCTAGGACCCTTCTTTTCAATATTTATATTCTCCCACTGGCTAAGGTTATAACAGGACATAGGATTAGCTACCACAATTATGCGGATGATACACAGGTCTACATCACGATGTCACCAGGGGACTCTGAACCCATCCAATCACTGAATAGATGCTTAGAACAGATCAATGTGTGGATGTGCCAAAACTTTTTCCAGCTGAACAGAAACAAAACTGAAGTTATTATCTTTGGACCTAAAGATGAGCGAACTAGAATCAATGCACAGCTTCAGTTGTTACAACTAAAAACCAGCGATCAGCCCGAAACCTGGGAGTAGTGATGAACTCTGACCTGAACCTTCAGAGCCACATTAAGACAGTCATAAAGTCGGCCTTCTATCACCTGAAGAACATCTCTAGGATTAGAGAACTTATGTCTCAGCAGGATCTAGAGAAACTCATCCATGCGTTTATCTTTAGCCGCATTGATTACTGCAACAGCGTCTTCACAGGTCTGACTAATGAATCAATCAAACAGCTGCAGCTGATCCAGAAGCTGCTGCTGCTGTTCTCACTAAAACCAGGAAGATACATAACACCAGGTTTAAAGTCCCTCCTCTGGCTCCCTGTAGCTTAGAGAATAGACTTTAAAATACTGATGTTAGTTTATAAATCACTGAACGGTTTGGCACCACAATACATTAAAGATCTGTTATTACTGTACCAACCCTCTGGACCCCTCAGATCTTCTGGTTCTGGTCTGCTCTGCATCCTCAGAACCAGAACCAGATGAGGAGAAGCAGCATTCAGTTTCTATGCACCACAGATTTGGAACAAACTTCCAGAAAACTGTAAAACAGCTGAAAGGTGCCTTTAAAAACACCTGTTTAGAGTTGCTTATGGCTAAATTAGGGTTACAGTGCAGGTTTTGATGTCTTCCATGTTTTTATGTCTTTAATGTTTTTATATTCTTCTTCTAACCCTTTTCTTTTTACTTTACTGTGATGAACCATACATATAGGCAAATGATAACTTATATCACTTATTATGATCCCAATGCACATAACCTTTCCAATTATGTTTTTGAAAAATGACCAGAGTTGCACTAGTACAAGTAATTCTGTCTGGTTGAGTAAGCACTGGATATAAATTTAAACTGAACAAGGTATCTGCAAAATCTGTAGTCATTTTGTGTTGTCTATTGATTTATTATTGTTTTAATAAATCAATATTGAAATCATCACATATTAACAAAATTTTCCTATCATTTCATCCATTCAGGAGATTTTCACTTCTATTCCTAACAGAACCTGGCATTATATGTACAAGCTACAATGCTACTTATTTTCTGCTTCTCAGTTTCAACAGTAACACTTTCCATCATATCATCTAAAGCAAATGACATAAATTTAATTTTTCACATTTTAAGGAATAACTAACATACAGCAACTTCCCACCTTTGTTCTTCACTCAATTTAATGAAAGAGATTTTACCCCTCCAACTCCAAATCTATAGATTTCTCATTTAACCAGGTCACAGAAAATGTTACTTGAAAGTGACTTATGAATGATTTCAAATATTCACTGATATTGTCAAAATTGAAATGAATAAGTGAAAAAAAACAACCAAATGCACAGCTGTTGACCTGTACAATATTAACAATTGTTAGGTCCATGTAATACATTACTGTCTGGATCAATGTTATTTTAATAATCATATGTTTTTGTTCAGTGTCATCATTTCTTTTCCATCTTGATTCACTTACAAATTGTTCCATAAACTAATTACAAGACAGAATGAACCGTAAAAAATGAAAGAAAAATGAAAGTTGTTACGTTGAGACATAATTAGATTGGGTTAAGCATAAATCAGGGTTAGGGTTAAACATGATCCAATGTTACAAGAGGAATGGTTCTCATGAACCTCCTCTGGGTGAAGGATCATCCTGAGGAGCTCTTTCAGCTCCTCTGGATGTGTCCTGGTGGTGGAGGAAGGGCCTGGGTGAAGGCCTTTGTTGCCTCTGAATGGCCTGGTGAAGGCCTTTGTTGGCTCTGAATGGCCTGGGTGAAGACCTTTGTTGCTCTGAATGGCCTGGGTGAAGACCTTTGTTGGCTCTGAATGGCCTGGCCTGAGTGAAAACCGGTTTGTCTAGTTCACAGGAGGGCTGTGTGGCTTTTGGAAGTCAGTTCTGAGACAGAACATCTTGCAAAACAAATATAGCTGTGTAATGTTACACATATGATTGTCTTCATAATTTTCAAATACAAACTTAATTAAAACAACTTGAAAGAATATACTGCTTTATTTTGTATAAAACATTAAGTACAGTGAAAACTAAACATTAGTGTGAAATGCCTTGTTTTGTTAAATTTTTATAATCTGAAAATATAATACTTGGTCTTCACCATCATGTCCACATTTACATAACTGATAATCAATAACAAGTATTCTGGTCAGCAGGGAGGCAACAGTCCCTCCCGTTTACTGGACCTGATAGCTACAAATCTTTTTGCATCTTATTTGCTGGATAATGCCAACAGGAAAGATTGTTTAGTTTCTAAATGTTGGTAAATTCGTCTTGTTGGATTATGTGAAGCAATACTTGATTAAAGAAACAAACTTGTGCTATTGTTACGGTACTTATTTTTATAGTACAGGGTTACAATGAGTTTTACCAAACGTGTTTGTTCTAGTTTTCCCCCTAACATATGAAACATTTCATTTTCCTCAACATGTTTCTTGTGATCATGTTCAATATTTGCAGCAAAACATGTGATGGTTCTGTGATCACGCTCGAATATTTTACTAATTTCAACAGTGCTGCATCTCTCTGGATAACTTTTTACAGTTTTGGACCTTTCACAGTCACTTAAATATTTTTTGGCCCCTTTTGTCTGAGGAAAAGAAGCTGCCTAATAATTTTGCACACCTTCATATTGGGTGTTGATCTTTATAGGCAACTTCCTCCCTCATTAAACAAATACACATCAGCTGATTTGTTCACGTTAAATAAAGATTAAAGTTTATACAGCTTGTAGTTTTAAAATATCCATAGAAATAATGACATGGTTCAAAACTAAAACTTGCCTAATAATTGTGCATACAGTCTATGTGACCACAGAGTGACTGTTTTCTGGCATGGTAAACTAAAAATGCAATGTATTCCTTTAAACATAGAAAGAGGACCAATGCAATGTTATGTCAAGAGCTTCATCTTAACGTAATGTAAACATTTGTTATTAGACGACATTTTTCTGAGAACATGGCAGAATTACTGAATCATCACACCAAAGCATCACTTGCAATCTTACAAAACAAGAAAAGAAGCTAAACCGGCTTTACTACCAGAAAGAGTGACAAAGAGAGCAAAGTATTAGCATACATATTAGAAAATGTTATTATGACCTACAGTACTTGGGTGAGATAAAGTACAGTGTCTGATATTTGTAGACAGACAGATAAGTGGCATTTACCCTTTAACAGGTTCTCAACCCACAAAGGCTTACAAGACACAAGAAAAACATAAACAGACAGACAGACATACATTTTCTTTAAACAAAAAGCTTCTAAGGTGCCAGGCCTTCAAAATAAATTGTGTGCTAACTGAAACATAAAATACTTAAATATACATTTTATCCCCATCCTTTAATATAAAGTATTTTAGTAAATAAATAATTTCTCAACCTCAAGTACAAAAAACGGTAAAACAAAAAGTGGACTTCACTCCCACTTTCCCCAAATCACACAAAGAACATCTTTGGCCTTCCTCTGGGTACTTTGGTCTCCAAAGCCAAAGTGTCAGATCTGAACTGGGCGCACATGGACCGTCGTTTTATAGACAGGTTCCGTGATGCATATGGTTCAAGAACCATATAGGCATCTTCTAGTAAAATATAAGTACGTAATTTTTGTTTATGCAAGATATCAACTACCCACTAAACTTCAAAATAAAACCTGTCGAGAAAAGTTGAGATCCTTCTACTTCCCATGCTGGAGGTTTTAGTTTAATAGAGACAATAAATAAAGTTATCTCTGAAATTAATTACACAGGTGACATCAAGACCCAACAGTAGTCAAACTATAATACAATGAACCTGGTTGTGTGTGTTGTTATTGTGTCCTGCAAACTTTGCTTTAATTCTTATTTTTTCTATCTGATCATAAAAAATCATAGAGAGTTTCATGAAACAGGAAGGGCAGGTTTCCTGAAGAAAGAGGAAGTGAACTTCCAGCCTGCAAAAGTATAAGAATAGTTCAGACTAATCCTTGTGTCAAAGGATTATAGGTTTAAAGAATAAAATCTAAACATTTTGAGTAATTTGATAAGACCCAAAGTAAAATACGTATATTAATATTGGGTCGTTCATAAGAATACTTACACTTAAACTTACCCTGGTGGAAATACTTGCAAGTAAAACAAGTAACTGTAGTTTTGGTATTAAATAATTAGAATAACAGAGTATTCTTGTTTTCTTTTTAGAACATCATCTGTAAAAACTCACATTAAGATTATAATGAGAGTAACTAGTTGAGTAGCTGAGTAACTAACCGAGAGTGGGTTTAGGTGTTATGGTTATAATATTATATATGAATGTTGAATCAAAGAGAGAAACTAAAAGGTTTTAAATCTGATTTTTGACATTTGAACTTGAGATGGTGTAAAATGTGTAACTAAAGCTCATTGATGTTGTGTTGGATGTAGATGGAAGGTGAAAGGTTAG
>NW_027675212.1:0-38971 GCF_904066995.2 Poecilia reticulata | reverse complement strand
TTTAAATAGTATTAAATTACAACTTTTAGTATACTCAACGTACTTTTTTGGAACAACTTCAAGTTGTACTTAGTATACTTTAAGTATACTTTTTTATGTAGTATTCAAGAGAAATATTCCAAAAATATTCCATATTGAGTGTACTAATTCCATTATAGAATTATATTAAAATTATACTTTTAATGTATTTTAAATATAGGCTACTACTAATATACTAGTAAAGTATTTAAATAACACTTAATTTTTATTTTTGATTTACTGCTATTGCTAATAAAGTACTATTTTAATTACTCATAAGTCTTTACTTTGTACATTACATGCATAACTACACTACAGTACTTACATTGTTCTAGGCTACAATTACATGGAAAGATTAATTACACAAGATGTTCAAGGTAATTCAAATATTTTCTTTTATTACCAACATATTAAAATTGTCCAATTTTACTCATAACTTTATGAACTTTACATAAATGATCAGTTTACACATCAAAAGTGAACACAATGAACATGAAAATTGAAGTGTGATAATAAAACATGAAAGTGAGGATCAATGACAGAACATTCTCGTTCACTGCACCTTACAGGAACCTACAAAAAGGAACAATAGAGCAATTAAACAGAGAAAGAATTTGTATTTAAAGAGAACAGAAAAATGGCAAATAAAAAAATAATACTTACAATTTTAAGACGTTGTGGACGTTGCCATGTATGTGACATCATAAGAACTGATGATAATTGGGACCGGATGCCTGAGGTGGAAAATCATTTCTGGGTGTCGTCTTTGCCTGTTTATGTTAGAAGTAGAAAAAAATAGTCAGCAATGTCATAGAATCAGTTGATGTTGGCATCAACTATGAAGCTGTTTTAAGTGTGGTTGTTGCCCCGTTGTGTTGTCGTCTAACTTGGACTAGGACGTCACCAGCTTGAATTTACCAAAATGAGTAACTATTGTAAAGGCCTTCTCTACTTTTAAGGCATTATGCGAGGAAAAATGGCGAATTTGAACAGCGTCTGTTATCTTCCCTGCGTTCAAGTTTTTTCTTCTCTTTGTGGCGTTTTATAAATAAATGAAAGTGTGCAATACCGCCACCATCTGGTCTGGAGTGTGAACTGGAGCTAATGCTGTTGATTATAAGGTTTTACATCACACATTTTGAGCATATATTTTTAAATATACACAAAATATGTTTTAAATATACTTGAGAAAGTGTATATTTACACTTGGGAAATATATATTTTGTTCACTTAAAGTATACTTTTATTTAATATATTAAAAGTGTATTTTTGGTACAATTATGTGTAAGTGTGTTTAAAGTTCTAATATCAAATTTGGTACAAGTGTATTTTTAGTACACTTCAGATATACTTATAGGTAGTACACTTAATAATTAGTATACTTAAAGTGTACTTTCACAAATTTATGTTTGAAATATACTAAAGTATACTTTTTTTCACCTGGGATATCAGACGTTTAGCAAGAATAAAACAGAACAAAACCTATTGATGTAAAAAAAATTAACCTCCTTCCTATTAAACTTAGAAGTGGATAAAAGCATTTAAAAAAAAGAAAGAAAAAAAAGACAGTCCAGCTAAGAGGACTCAAGGTTTTAGTTTAAAAACACCCCAAAGCCCTACAATTAAGAGAAACTGAACCCATAGTTTAGATTTTAATGCAGAGTATTGCATTTTGTTTTTTGCAACTGTGATCCAGGAGGGACCTTTTGCTCTGTGAGAGCTCAGATTAGTGTTTAATCCCTCTGCAATTTCTGTTCCAAATCCAAAGAGCGGAGCCTCCGGACATCAAAGAAGCAGAGAGAAACCTCCACCACTGGTCCATCACACAGGCAGCCGTCTGGCCTCTCAACCAGCTGCCTGCTCCAGGAGAGATTTGAGCATCAGTGGTGAATATGGAACCGTACATTTGCAGAAACCAACTCGGGTTCCCAAGATGCAACAGTAATGCATGTTGGGCCAAAAGTGCAGAGTCTTTGTTACTGGTGGTGTGAAACCAGCAGTTGATAATCAAGATGGCTCCAGATTCACCTTTTTATTTTTCTCTTTCTTTTCTTAAAGTGAGATTGATAAAATAGGTTCTAATATAAAATCACTTTCCTTTTGGCTTCTAGCTTTTCTTGCCATCACTTGTGCACTCTTTTTCTCTGACCCTTTCTTGCTAAATAGCTTGCAGATTAATTTATGTTTTACTTTCTTTATTTTTAATCAGTTGCAAATAATTAACAAATTCATGAACTCATTTGTTGCTTTTTCATTCACGGTAGCCTCAATGTTTCCTTTACGACCTTTGTGTTAATTTTTCCTGTTAATTTTTATACAACATGACAAATACTCTTTAAATCCAACAAAACCTTTAGAAAATGTTTGATAGAACCTGGTCTAGACTATAAGACTGATTCATATATTTACATTATTAATGTTCATTGTAGTTAATCAACGCTACAACTTTACCCAATTTAACAAAATACATTTTCCAGTTCTGGTGGGTTAAATCGATCCAATAAATCCTTTAATCTCCATGTGCAAAGTGCTGCCTTTGAGCCCCCTCAACTCCTCCACACAGCTCCTTCAGACTAGCCAGCGGCAATTAGCAAACACCTGGTAGAACTGAGCATCTGCTAATGCTATGTTTTCACTGCAACACTGGTAAAAAAGGGTTAGCCATGCGGTGATGACTTCCTGAAGGCAAAGTTTCAGAAAGAGCAGGAGTTTCTTAAAGAGACAGAGGCCCAATTTCAAGGCGCTAAATTACAAAGTCATATATCTTTTAAGATAGATGCTTCCATTTGTATAACTGGAGATACCATAGTTACTTTATTGTGCTATAAAATGACACTATGTGTCTGAAAAATTCATTAAACATATGATGTATGTAATTTTTCCTCGAATGAACACTACAGACCATTGGACCTTTAAGAAAATTTGCCTAATTCAGGCGTGTTACCCTGCAATTATTCATCACAGTTGATAGGGACGAGTTAATTGAAACTGCTTTGCATGATATGGGGTGTTTAGCTTTAAAGCATTTCATTACATTTAACAAGCTTATCCTGTCTCTTGTTAAGACCTTAATGGCCGAGCTAAACGGTAGGTAGGTTATAGCCACAGCATCAAATTATAGTCTGGCATATTAAAAAGTCTACAAATGAAAAGGTCAAACTAAAAACAAAAACAAAAAAACAAAACAAAACAGATTTTCATGTTTTAAGAGAGGTTTTATTATCAGTGCTATTTACATAGAAATAATACAGCCTTGCCCTCCCAGCCCCCCACAAACTCCCCCCATGCCCCTTTTTAAACCAGCACACACTCACACAATCACCCAGCACATGTACTCTCACACACACGCACACACACACACACACACACACACACACACACACACACACACACACACACACACACATTTGTATCCAAGAATTTCTGGAGATAAGACACATTCTTTCTAGATCTTATACAATGTCCAAAAAAAAAAACACAAAATGATCTGAAAACAACAGTACAGCGAACTCAGAGGTGGCACCGAAGGAGGAAGGACTGAGCTGAAATTGGCAATTGAGTTAAATTTTCTTTAAAAGGAAAAAAAAACAGGAGCCCTGATGAGACTTGGTCGTGAACTATTACCAAAGAGGAAAGGGTAAAAAATATATCTATTAAAAGGCTGTTGTCCTCTGGTGCACAAGTCGAACCGAGACCCCGTGCGCTTTGAAAAGGCGACCACTAGATGGCAACGCGCGCCTCGGAGGAGGCAGCCGAAATGTCACAGATGTTGTCTGCCCCCTCTTTTGTTTTCCGCCTTTAGAGGAAGGAGACCTCAGCTGCTGAAGGACATTCTCCATTATGGGTTCAATGTTCTTTTGAAAATCATTTCCATTAAAACATGTTTTTTTAAAAGGGACAGTAACAAAAGGAAGGTCAGGTGAAGCAGTGAGCGGAGCAGAACTATCAGGGCCGCCTCGATGGGTGTGATGTGCGTGCGTGTGTGTGTGTGTGTGTGGTAGGGTACAAGTGTCTGTATAATTGTGTTCGTGTTTTGAATAATAGTGCAGACATCCTTCTTTCAAGTTATGATCAAGAACACTTTTTGTGCATTAAGGGACTCCAAGCCAGGATATGTGAGGGAAAGTCAGTGCGTGTCTGTCATGCGGCAGCTGTTGATTTGATGTTTTGTCTTACACAAGCAAAAAAAAAAACATGTTTAAAATGAGATTAAACATACACCGCCTCGACTGCGACAGATGCATTTGACTATGACGTTGAGGTTCAAAATTGTCGTTAAGTGGCAAAATAGACATAAAGCGAGAATCAAAATTGCTTTGGAGCAACATTTTTTTCTTTAAACGTGGTGTGAAATTAAGAAAACTAGACATGTCCCCCCTTAGGTGTTTCTCACTAATGTGTTCCTAGAGCATTAGAAGATAAGGGGAAGGCGAGAAGCATTTCTGCTGGATGGAATCTCTTGTTCAGTCCCATACCCAACAACGGATATATGCTTTGGAGCGTCTACCGTGCAGCAAAAATATCGTTTTTCGTGCTTCGCGTTACGTTCTTTCCATCAGTTTTTTCAGTTGTAGAGATGAGTCTCTGATTTTAAAAGGTTCTCTGTGGAAATTTCAGCTGTACTTTCCCCTTCTGACAACATTGTTGATACGTCTCCTGAATTAGCCGGGCAGACATTCAGCCCACGGTTGGTCCCTGGTTTTTATTGTTACTTTGTCCTTTCACCAGGCGCCTGTTTCGCCCATCTCCTGGCCCTGGTGGGACATGGGAGCGCTGTAGCTGGAGTTACTGGCCAAGGAGAAAGGGGGACTGGGTCCGCCCCCATATGCGTCCCCGGGGACCGGCTGAAGGGAGCTCGGTAAGCCTGGTTCGGGACTGGGGGTTTCCGCGTGAGAGATCATGTCCGTGTACCTTTGGTCGTCTGATGGGTGGTGTCCGGACCCTTCTATGGCTCCGGGCCCAGAGCCCAGGATGTAGGGGGACTCGGCTGGAGACTGGGCCTGAGAGGACGGAGGGCCATGGGGAAAGAAGTCGTAGTTACTCCCTGGTCCGTAGTAGTCGCCTTGGTATTCTGTGAAGAGAAACACGGGAGTTCATTTTTCCTGAGACTTTAAACACATAAAACATTCACAGCTCGCCCTAAGCAGTACGTGCAGCTTTACACACAGCTCCACCCCTACCTAAGTGGGGAAATTGATCATGTCCAATTTCCAACCAACCGGTCTCCAACAGCCTCATTTGAGTGTATAAACAACTCCACACCTCTCCACCTCAGTTCTCTCGCCTCCTCCACAGTGCATTCATCTCCCCCTCTCATTCAGCTCGCAGCCATGCGTGCGCCTCGATGGATTCTCCCGCTGAAAACTTCTGGGTCTAGATTAGAAATTCCAAAATGAGATTCCAGTCTCCCCGGCAGATCTGCCAGGTCCCGTCGACTGCATCTCTCTGTCAGTCTGATAGAGCTTAGGCACCGTCCCTCGGCTCTGCTTCGCTAAGCCATGCTTATTTCCAAACCGCACTCTATTTTCAGCTCTCAGCTGAGCTACGAGCTGCTTCGTTTTATCGGTTCATCTAGGCGTTATTTTTAATTACCCCGCCTGCGTCTTCCGTCACTTTGTCTAACCATCCGTTCATCACTAGTTTGTCCGTATGTTTGCACTTAGTTTTCAATCTGGTAGGACAATGTTAGTTTGGGTTTGTTGAAGTAAAATTATTATTAGACATATCTCTCTTACTTTACCTTCAGTCAATAAATTCTCAGAGTGATTGAAGACTAACAGCTCGTCAGATGGGAACCCTATTGCTGACTTTAGTTGTTTAAGCCACTGAAGCTAATTATTTTTAACAAATTTTTTGCAGATATTACCATTCACTCTTTCAAAACACACTTCACCAGGCAAACTACACTGACAACAGCCTGGTAAAAACCAGTCCTTATTCTACACTTCGTACCATGGGGTTTGGACTCTATTGAAAAACGATTACTTCCTGGAGGCGTGGACTCTGTTAAAGTTTTAAATTTTACCCAGTCACCATCACTAGACGTCTGTAATGTAGCCTGCGCTATAACAACCATCCTCTATAACAAAGTGCCGAGTGGAACAAGATGGCTGTTAACGTTAAGTCAATATTTAGAAGTTTGGCCAAAATGGACTGAATTCGTTTACTTACTCGCTCTCATTGCTAAAAATGGCAGACTACAATTCTAAAACCGCGCAGAAATAACATAGGGCTTTTAGGTCATTGTTTAAAACTCCTCCTGCTGCTCACTGACTGAATTCTACAGGAGAAATAGAGCTGAGTGGAAAAAAAGCCCAGATGCAGTGCTGAAGGGAAATAACAAATTGAGTTGCATAGGAAGGCAATGGCCAACGTCAGTCTACGTTGACAGAGTTTGTCAACTTTGTCAGCTTGCTGATCATTAGTCCATTTGGTCTCGTTTCTAAATTACAGAAAGAACTGAAAAAACTTCAGAATGAAACATCTTGTAAATGACAGCTACTTTGCAAATTTAAAAGTTTACAGCACGACTGGGGAAGTCAGAGAGGACAGACGAGTCGCACCGATGCAGTCGACAGCCTCAAAAAAAAAATTCAAGTTGCAACACGGACATTATTCGGCTCGGAAAGAAGCAGTCTGTTGTGAAAAGTGTTATGAGAAATGTTTGAGATCCATTGAAAGATCTTTTTCTGACTAGAAATTACATGAGCTACTGGGATACATAGACAACAACGCTCTTTGACGTGCACAATGTTACTGCAGAAAGAAGACTGAAAACAGGCAGTTTAGTGTTTCAGCTAGATATTAAAAAATGAAGTAAGCAGAGAGTTAAGCTGTTAACCAGAAAACACTTATCTACAACATTGTTGTTCCGGGTTGCAAAAGAGCGAGAAGAGCAAGACATAAGTTAATATCACTAAGGCCGAACAGAGTTATGAAGCTTCTGCTAATCCTAAAGGCTAGCAAAAAGATTCTTTAGTAATCACACATAAGAGACTGAAACTTTTATAATGTTAGCCATGCAAACCTCGTCACTTGCTAGTATTGTAGCAACTAGCTGCGATATTGGAGTCAGAGTAGATTCTCATCCCAAACATAAAAACCAAAGTGTTTTAAACAGAAGGCAACTGGACTTCCTGTCCTCATGAAGCTAACATAGGGCTTTTAGGAAAGTTAAAATGACAACTAATGCTTTTTGTTTGTTTGTTTTAACCCCTTTGCACCCTTAACATGCGTCAAATGAGGCAATGAGGACAATGGGGGTAAAACTGATACTAAAACCTTGTTTTAAATCAACTGGTCTCTCACAGAACGGCATGCTTTTCCCATGGATACTAAGAAAAAAACAGTATTTGATTTCAGATATCCTTTCTAAAACAACTAAAGAAAACCTGAAATCAGATTAAATTGGTATCAGCAGATAAATTATTTTTTCCTGTTGAATGTAAATATTGATACTTGCAAAACGGTGCTGCTATCTTGCCAGGTCGCTCTTGAAAAAGAGATTGTAGATCTCAACAAGATTTTGTCTGGTTATTATTATTATTAAAGTTTCAGAGGAATCCAGATCAGAAATTCTCCACAAAATTTTGGTAAGTGCAACACTAGTTAAAGTTTACTAATAGAGCTTCTGTTCCACAGATATAAAGATTTTAAGTTTAAATTTATTTTAAATGGAGAAACTGTTGCCATACAACATTAAGTATTTTGTCACTTCTATACAAATCTACTGGTATAAAGTATTTCCAAAATAGGTAAGAAAACTCTTTTCGATACCTTCAAAAAATCCAAACATTCTCTTTACCTCCAAATATTCTTATCGTCTTGATCGTGAAACACCCCAATAGAATAAATGAGCAACTCAACAGAAGTTACCACCATTATGCAGGGAAAATGTATGTGAATCACATTCATGTTATGGTCCGTTTTATCCACATTCACATACTGTCATTTGAAAGAAGCCAGTCGGATCTGCGAACACGGAGCTCAACATTGAGCAGCTTTAGTTTCTGTCAGCTTTGAGGATTCGGACTCGGCGCAAGTTGATCATCTATCAAATTATGAAGGTAACAACGCCTCCTGCCGCATCTTTCCGTGTGGCGCCTCCGTCAGCTTTGATTAATGGCTTCTCTTCCCGGTCCTGTTAAAATTTGTCAGCATTCAAGCTCCGTCTCTTTACCTGCCACCAGGAAAAGTGACACCTCGCTACCAGGATCCAGTCGTTTGTGAGTGGATTGCCCTCTCTGGATTAGCATGTTTTGTGTCTAACCCGTGACACTGATTGGCGTGTTTATACCTCTGAGAGGTCTTAGCTTTTGTTTTGACTTGGATGCTCAGGTTTGATGACACGAGGCTTTATTATCGCTCGTCCCTCTACGAATACAGTTATTAATAACACGCATTTCTCAATCGGCTGACTTTATAATTAAAGGTCTCATTAACTGGTTTATGGTAAGTTGGGAGATGAAGAGGAGCAGTTGATCTGCTTCCCAAAAGGCATTATGAATTTTAATGTTTTGTTAAAGTGGAGATAAAAATTCGATTTTGCTCCGTTCGCTGTGTGACGCAGGCTTTAAACCGAAGCTACTAGAGACACAAAGCATTGCAAGTAAATTGTGTCACTCAAGCAACAGTCTTCAGTCAGAGGCTTCTTCAGATTCGTTGGAAGACTGACTGCTACTGGAGATCCTTTCTGCCAACAGCATCACCAGCATCTGATTACTTTAAATTTCATGAAATTTAAATTCATGACCGATGACACCTCCGCATTAAATTATTGTTATATTTCTCATGAGGACTGGACAGAACCAGATATGTTTTTAGTGCAACTTGAAAGAAAACAGAAATATTCAAATGATTCTTGTACAATCAATCCCTCACTGTAAGTCAAAATGATCTATTTAGAATTATTTATAAATCAATACAAAAGAAGTTGCTTTTTTTTAGTTCATGTCATAATAACAAATAAACTGAAAACAAGATGCTTCTATAGGATGGCATCGAAGAATGGAATTTATTCACGTTCAAATTTTACCTAGAAGTTTCAAATTAGCAAGAAATTAATACAAAAAAATAGAAATATCCCTTGAAGTTGAATAATTACTAAATAAAAATTAGATTTCACACCTCAACCTTCAAATCCAAATAAAATATATCACTCCCAGATAAAATTCTGACTTTAAACATCGTGAGTCTTTTCATCTGCTTAAGTTTTTCTTCCTGCGACAGACTGGCGACTTGTCCAGGGTGACCCCGCCTCTCGCCCGGTACGCTAGCTGGAGATGGGCACAAGCAACCCTCCTGACCCCACTGAGAGACAAGGGTGTAAGAAAATGGATGGATGAATGAAGTTTTTCTTCCTTCCCTCAATAGAATCAGTGCCAATTCTGCTACAAAATGACACAATGCGACCATGAGCTAACGTTTGTATTTTTGCTGCTCTTTACTTGTAAAGGTCCAAGAAAAATTTGGCACAACCAGAAATATGCAGCTTTCATCCTATCTGGTCTCGTTAGCTGATGTCAAGAGATTTCACTTGACTCTAACAGTAAGCAGTTTTAAAATGCTAGCCAAACTTTTTAATTAATTAGTGTAAATATTCCACACTGACAAGAAGCACGGATAAATCTAGACTAAAAAACAAAAGAGAAAAAACTGTTTCCTGTTGTCGTCTGTCACCTTGGTGGAATAATAAGACGCACTGCAGGCCTTTTAGGATGTTTTTCTGGTCTTTTAGAACAACTCTACGTTAATTGAATTTATGTTTCGCTGAAATGTTTAATTAAATCATGAAACATAGGCTGATCTCTAAAAATCTGGGCTCATAAATCTCTCAATGCTGCCATTTGGAGAAAAAAAAAGCTAGATGGTTTTCAGATCAGATTTGTGTATTTTTCATGCGGATAACCAGGCTGAGTTCTTTCAAACTCTCCACAAAGCGTGACCGTCAAATGTTTAAATCTACATAAAACACAAATAACAACAAAAAAATACTTACTTTATGTTAGCCTTTTTCCTTTGTAATTTTGAAAATTTCAGAAAATGGTCCAACATACTTCATGGATTTGGACATGAATGGTAAAAGTTGGTGGGGTTTACAAACTTTATTTTGGTCTCCGAAGTAAAGCAATGTGACTTTGTTTATGAAAATAAAGCAATACCAAGGAGCGTTGTTTTTTTTTTTTTTTTTTGCTGTCGTTTTTAGCAAAAACGCAAACAAAAGCTGAATCTGAACCTTCCTTTTCACATCCAAGCTAGCATCAGCACTGCAGCAGTCTGTCACTGCAGGAAGTTAGAAAAGTTGCAGTTTAAAATACTTATGTACTACGCTACAATTAATGCAAAATGTATTATTTTTTTCTTCATTTTTTTAAACGTTTTATGTGGTTCAGCTGGTAGGTAGTGGAAAAACTGTCTTATATATTTTATTTTTGCTGATAATGTTGCAGTGATATCAGCTATTGTTAGCCAACATGACAAACGTTCCTTTGGTTAAGTTTATGAAAGCTGTCATGTTAAAAACTCATAAAGGACCTGAACATTTATTTTCTGCTCCAAACCTTTCGCTTTCTCAGCAGTGCTCACTTCTGCACACATGAACACATTCGTTAGGTCTTCTTAAGCATTGTGCAACACACAGTAGCTGATACAGGACTGACCTTTGAACCCATTTATTGCTTAATAGATTTTTTTTGGTAGGAAATTGATCTAAAGAATGCCTTAGCTGTTCATAGGTGAGACCTCATAGATCTCATAGTTAAAATTGGATCAATTTGGTTCAAAAGTGAAACTTTTGTATTTTTCTTCACCGTGCTGTGGCCATCCCAACTCAGAACCAGCTGCACCATTAAAAATAGTTTGTTTGTTTTTTTGCAACATTTGAATAAGATGAGCTGAAAACCTTTTCTGACTACTGACAAAGCCTCGTTACTTGATGAGCTGTACATCAGCATACCTCATAGTGCACAGCAAATTAATATGCCAAAGCCTTTTCAAGATTGTATTTTGCTGTTATGATATTAACGACTTTTTTTCTGACAATTAAATGAAAATCCATTCTTCGTGTGTCTCTGAAACATTCCGTCAGAGCCGTGCCATCTCTAGCAGTCTGGTGGCAGCGGTGCCGCCGCAGACCCGCAGCCGTTCTGGTTGGAAATTACAATTCATGCTAAGCGACTGACAGCTTTCTTTAAAGACAGCAAACTGAATTTTATCTCTAGTAATATCGTGATAGCATCTTGTCAGAGCAAAATATCATGATATTTATAACGATACTTTAAGTGTGATATGTCTGACCAATTTTTGAATTGTTTTGTTAAAACTACACTCAGAATTTAGATAAAGTTTATAGGTGGCTACAAAACACTAGTAGCATATTGACATGATAAACAAAAACAACAGAAGAACCAAACCAAATTCTCTGACTTGTTTTCTGAAGAAACTCAGTGTAAAGAATTATAATTTGAGAGCAAACCAAAGCCAAATCTTTTTAACGTCAAGTTGAGAAACTACAATGCAAAAATGACAAAAGTTCAACAGGGAATCTGAGTCTAAAGTATCGACTTCGTCACACTAGAAGTGAGCCGATACCAATACACACTTAGTTTCGATATTATCAATATTTTGGACTGATCCACCAACCTCTAACTCTTAAAATGGTGGCTCTGAATTTGAATCTTTTTTTTTTTACTACTTGAAGATCATTTCAGAACCTCTTGCTCCATGAGTTTTAGAATCATTAACCCAAAACTAGCACAAACCATTTAAAAAGGATTAAAGCAACACCTGTATGCTGCTGCTGCTGCTCCTTTAGATCCATTAACAATTACAAACCTCCATCTGCCTTCTGCCTCTCACCACCTTCCTGTTCTACAGTTAAAACTAAAGCCATTTTGTCTCAGCAGCACCTTGAGCCGAGATCGATGGCAGACTTTATCCCGGCGCCCCAGATGTTGCACTCGCATTTCTCTGAGTCTCACCATATGTTCCCCGCGCTGCCATTCGGGTCCAGAGCGGGGAGAAAGTAGGAACTAACAGGCTAGATATCCGCCACCTGATTTCAATTTCAGCGTGTTTTGCCTTCGCACGCGCCCAATAAGACGTGACGTCGCTCTCCCGCACATGCTAATTATCTGGTGTGCCCAACAGGCCTGCGCGCTAGTTTGGGTATAGAGCACGTCGTGTGTGATGTGTTGAGGGGAGTGTTGGAAACCGCGGCCTATAATTACACTCACACATGCGGCAGCATCAAGCCACACGCACGCACACACGCGCACATACACACACACACTCGCACATACACACACAAGTATCCCTGAAGAAGAGAGGCGTCGGCTCAGATAAAGGGGAATCGGCCGGCCTGTGCCGCCGCACAAAGGGTGTGAAAAGCGGCGCTCAGAGGCAAGAGAGAGATGAGAGAAAGAGAGAGAGATGGACAGACAGAGAGAGAGAGAGGCATAGAGGTTTTGTCCTCTGTTTCACCCCCTCCTCCCGGCTCGGTTCCTCGCAGCCTTGACGGCTCCACTTTATTGTGTCCTCAATGCCAAGGCCCCCTCAGGTAGGTGTTGCAGATGTATGGAGACCACAGCAGAGCTCCGACTGTCCATCAAAACAATATAGCTCATAAACATGACAGGTGCATCTGCTTTATTTCTCCTGTTTAATTCGGTGCCCTAGTTGTTGGTCGGTTTTGTGTTCGGATATTCCTGTCTGTCTGTCAAGGGCTGAATTTCTTTTGGGAAAGATTTATTTGCTAATGCTAATCCAGCGGGTGGGTGACTCAATCTGAGCAGTAGTGGTGTCTTCTTCCAGGTTACAAAAGTTCTCCAAGTTGTTTGTTGGATGGAGTGATTTCTACTTCTTAAAAAAAAAAAAAAAAAACTAGCAAAAATTTATTTATTATTATGGGAACAAACCCGGAAATCTAAAATATCTAAGGTTCACCTGTAACGGTGATTTTAAGTATTGTTTGGTAAAGTATAATATTAACAAAATCAACTGGATTTTTATGTATATGCCAGTCCTCAGTAAACTGCACATTGCTACCTGCAGACGTTTGGAGGTCACACCCTGACGGTTTCTAGAACCCTGGACTATTGATGCCACATTTTTCAATCTATGGATTTGATAGCTTTAACACGTTTGATGATAATTGTAGATAAATGTATATATGTATATAAGATATATTAATGTTTAGCTTGCCAACATCATATGGCTTTCATGTTTTTATGCGATAGTGTGTTCAATTATCAATAGATTTCCAGATAACTCCTAAACTTTCTACAGAAAGTGTCACATTTTCAAAATTTTGCGATTTGAAAATGACCAAACAGAGATGGTTCATCGCCATAAGAGTTTACACAATACATTTTCTTTCTCCAACTATGTTTGCCTGCATGATTACTAGGAAGCATGGGTCAGCATGAGATTACAGTTTGATAACCATGAGTAAACTAGTGGGGGAAGGGCAGCGCTGCATGACGCTATGATTCAAAAAGCCGGAGAAAACACCAGTCGCTTCATCACTGGCTTCGCCTTAAACAAACTTTAAACTTTAGGAATGATCTCAGTTTTGAAAGTAAAACTTTTAACCCCTTAACAGTCACCCTCAAAATGCTGAAATGCAAGTCAGAGGAGCCCAAAGTCGGTCCTGGAGGGTCAGCATCCTGGACATTTTAGTTCTCTCCCTGATTTAACACACCTGGATCAGATTATGGGTCATTAGAGGCCGAAGAGGAACATTGACCTGCTTAGAAGGTTGTTACTACCACCAGGAAGAGAACTAAAACATGCAGGATGCCGGCCCTCGAGGGCCCACTTTGGGCACTACTGATGTAAGTCAATCGGTTTATGAGGATGCCGGCGTCTTCATGATAGTTAAGGAGTTTCTGATGTACCTTGATAATGGTAACTAGTCCATGACTTACTGTGCTGTAGGCATAAGTAATCTAATACAGAAAAACGGTAGATGCACCTTGAGAGCATCTACATACACATTTTATGTTGACAATGTAAGGTTTATTCATACAGCAGATTTTTTTTAAAGTAGTTAAAACAATACAATGAGAGCCAATAGAATCAATTTAAAAGTTACAAGTAATTAAAGTAAAAAAAGATCTGTTCGAAGCAATGATTTGAAAATCTCTATGTTTTGAGTTGTGAGCTCCTGAATCGATAGAACAAGGATGAGCAACATGGACTGAGAGCTTTATCGCGATATTTCGCAATGCTATTGTGATAACAATAAAAATGATGATGAAAAACTATTTATTACTGTATGGCACAACGTCACAGCTCCACAAAAATACTGTTGTCCAAAAAAAAAATTCCCATTTGAAACAGACTTTTACACGACACTACCAACTTAAAGAAATGTAATTTGTTCAAATTTGCTCATATTTATTGATGCAAACAGCAGAGAAAACATTAAAAATAACATTTACAATAGTCACTTTTTTTAAATCATTAATTGAACTTTATTGTGACAACTATAAATCAAAATCCTCACGATAAATGATAAACGATACAATAAATGTCGGTTGTTCGGTAGTCCAACATTGGACTACCGAAGAGAAACCGGCTAGTAGACCCGAGTTCTCTCACTGTCGAGTGGATGTAGCAGAGATCATTTAAATAGGGTTGGAGCAAAACTATTAAAAGCTTTAAAATCAAGTGCTAAAATTTTAAATTCAACTTGGGATGGGACGTGAAGCCAGCGAAGAGAAGCCAAGACCGGCGTGACGCGTTCACTTAGTGCCAGGTAAAATCTGATCAGCACCATCACAGTGGTCCAGTTGTGATGTGATAAAAGCATCAATAACTCTTCCCAGCTCTTTAGCAGGTAAATGGGGCTCAACCTTGGCAACAACTCGCAGATGGAGGAAATTTCACATCACATTCTTAAGACCTGGCCTGTCATTTGTCTAATCTGACAAGAACAGCACACAGAGCATGATTCCTTTGAGATAACAGGGTCTGCATGTGAACACTGCTGATATGCTGAGTAAATATTTATTCCACAACTTTTATCTCCGACATGAAGCGATTCCAGAAGCGGCCTGACTAGTGTCTGCGTAGAATTTTTTTCTTTGTTTCTCTCTGTTTTTCTGGAGACCTGTATTCTGGATTTTTATTTTTTTTTCTGAAATGAAAAGCTACCTTCCCATTTACCTTTGGTTCTAATGGACGTTGTGTCATTTAGTTGCCTCCACGGCATTTGTTCGCATTTCACACATTCTTGTCTTTTGTCGATTCCAAAAATCAACTCTGACGTAAAAGAGGAGAAAAGAGACGATTCGAATCATATTGTACCAAATCATCCAAAGAATCAAGATTATCTACAAAAATTAACATTTTTATTTGATGCAACCCATAAATAGTGAAAAGTACTTTTTAAGTTATAATGTCTGGGTCAACGATTTAGCAAAACGTCACAAATGTACGTGTTTTTCAGCTATCCATACCTATCAAATAACCCAGATCCATTTTAAACGGAGCTGTTGCCATGGATTTTCCAAACAGACCACTTATTGCTCCTAGTTATTTATGTATTTCATTTATTTTCTTTGTCTTTTCAAACATAAGAAATTGGATATTTCAGCCACAGCTTTTGTAATTTGGATAAAAACCTGTCTAAATCCCCACGCATCCTGCATCGGTTAACTTCGTTGCTGATGACATGTTCATATTTAGAGCAGAAAGTTAGTAACTTTGGAGAGCAAAGCTTTGGCAATATGTAGTTTATTGCTGCTTTTTATCAAAGAAAAGTGGTACTTTTATACGTAATGATGGTCACAGGTGCATATTTTTAGGCATTTATCCCAAATAAAAGGACTTTTTAAAATATTTTTTTGATCAAATTTGTGGTTTTAGTAATTAGCCAAAATACTAGGTTTCTGACTTTGATTTGGTAGCTGCGTATGTGATTCAAACTGAATAGCTGGTATTCAATTATAAGCACTAAGATAAATTAACAAAAGTCTCTTTTTACTAAAAATACCAACAAAATGACTGGTGTGTGCCTGAGTCAAATTAAGGTCTTGGCTGTTTTTCTGAACACAAAAACAAGTAGCTAATGGAAACTAGTCTGATATCCAAAAACACTTTCATTGGACTGCGTCCACATTACCAGCACAACAAACCATTTATATCATGTCTTCCTGTCATTCTACCCGCACTGATAATGTCAAGTTCTTGATACAGATGTTCAACCTGGATATGGATCGTGTTTGCTTGAGGCCGGATAAAAAGTGTGTGAAAATGAGTGAGAGTTTTTCCCGCCCTACCTCCGTAGTAACCGTAGGGCCCAGGTCCTAAAATGTCTGGGTCCTCCAGCCTGCCTCCTAGAGGCCTCATCCTCCTGGGGCCCCTGAAGAAGGCGTGGCGTCGGGCCCCCAGGGCGCTCAGCTGCTTCATTCGCCGCTCTTTGGATCTTCTGTTCTGGAACCAAACCTTAAAACGGCAACAACAGCAAAAAAAGAAAGAAAAATAAAACGATGGCAGAGATGATCAGTGGCCGTTTTTCCTGCAGTTTTTTAGCTTTTCATCTGGATTCTGTTTCTGAAACTCTCACGCACTTCTAAGATCCACCTGATCGCATGTTTAGCAGAAAAAGTAGAAGATGGACAACTTTTTTTCCCTTCTTTCTTTGTGGTATGGCTCCATTTCGTTTTTTGAGCTCTCTTTTGCAGAGTTTGCACTGAAAGCCGTCATTCCCATCAGCCTTGACTTTCACTCAAGTTTCTGCCTTCCTTGAAAAGCCTCGTATTCAAAACGGCGAAGGAGTGTTTTTGAAAAATCTAGGAGGGATTCACTTCTGACCTGTTTGGATCCTGTTTTAAGACACCTCTGCCCCCATTTGCACGAGTGTTTGTGCTTTCTTTTGTGATGCTTAAGTTCTTTGATCTATCAAGTAATACGGTTCAAGAAACTCTTTTTTTTTCTTTTAACCACACTCAAGATTAAAAGTAAAGACAGCAGTAGGCTGTGAAATTAAACTTTAGTTTAATTACAATAAAAGATTTACAGTATCAGGACTTTACTGTTAAAAGCTGGAATCTTTTTCTCATGTTTTGTCGGTGCTGGAGCGCACAACCAGGCTTGACACGAAATTTTTCTGGACGATAAATTTTCCCATTAGTTATTGCGATAAACGATAATATTGCTCTTTTGAGACCATTTTTTGAGTAATAGTAACGGTGTAAATGCCAGAAAACATTGTCAAAGATCACTAATTTTTAAGTTCCTCTGAACATTTATCACTGGAACTGGAAGACATTTTAAATATACTAAATAAATAAACAAAACAACAGAAACAACATATAAAATGAAATATGAAATCTATGTAAACAAAATTTTCCTTCATAAAAAGGGCAAGTTGAGACTGAAGATGTTTGTCATTCAGTTTTTAGCAAAAAGAGAGAGAAAAAATTCATGCAAATTTAAATTATTGAGCTTAATTTATCATGCGATTAATCGATTTATCGCCTAAGCACAACAAATTCAAACCAGACATAGAAATTGCAAACAAAACAAAAAAAAGCCAGCAAATGAAACACCCTTTGTTGCATTTTACAGTTTATAAAGAAGTTTTTCTCTTTGTTACACTACTTTAAGATGAATCACAAAGCGACAGAAACGGTGCGCGTCCCCAACGGCCCCCGCGCCGGAAGTTCAAATAAACGGAAGAGAATATGCTTAAATAAACTTTCTTTGAAAACTAACAAAGGAGGATTTTTTTTTTTTATTTGCAAAGCCTCCCGCGCCATATGGAGGAATGCTCTTTGCATTACAAGCACATAACAGGTCGCGTTTGCGCCGTTTGCATCGCATGCCGCATAATGATGCATGTTCGCACCATGCTAGGCTACACCAGAGGCAGAATCCCACTGTGCTACAGATTAACAAAACAACACACACACACGCGCGCGCGCACCCACACACTTAAAGAAACAGCCAAAAACCACTTAGGCTGTGCTCTCCGTGCTCCAGCGGCAAAGGCAACACCTGCTTATTGAGAACAATCGTCTAACTGTAGGGTACATTTTTATGGAAATGCTCTCGCTTCCCTTGAGAGAGCCTTGCTTAGGGATTACATCCACATGCTGGAGAAGCAGCGTGGCTCACAGGGCTCCCCGCGTCGAGAGCTGCGGTATTTAACACACACCGAACGAGGAGGAAGATGACGAAACGCAGCCTCCATTTTGGCTCTGAGCAATCTCACACACACACACACACACACACATATATATATATATAAAGGGGTGTGGGGTGAAGGGAGGGATGGTGCGACGGACTCACTGACTGACTGACTTATTGACTGGCTTTGGTGATTGACTGTATGATTGAGCTCACACACACACACATACACATAGAGAAAATTGCCTGCAGTGTATGATCTAGACGAGGCCGTGGAGATGCGGAGGAAACAGGCTGGAAGTGAGTAAGAGCGGCGCGGAGAGGTGGGAAAAGGGAGGGCGGTATGTAAATCTGTGAAATCAGCGATAATTACAGTGAGTGCACAAAAAGCCACATCACAGTTGGCAGAGATGGTGCTAATCATCCTGACACAGTCTGCACCCAGACACTCCGCGCGTACGTGTGTGTGTGTGTGTGTGTGTGTGTGTGTGTGTGTGTGTGTGTGTGTGTGTGTGTGTGTGTGTGTGTGTGTGAGTGAGGGGGGATAAGAGAAAGCAGGAAGCAGTGTGTGTGTGCGTGTGTGTGTGCTCCGTTGCACAACATGTTTGTGTCTGGGGTTCCTCTTAGCATTGGCAGGCAGTGAGGCTAACCTTTCTCTCATTTCATGGCGGTGAAACATTAATTATTTCCAAATAAATTGGCGCCTCCAGTGTAAACATGTTCTTTATCTTTCCCAAAGCGGCCCAAAAAAAAAGAAAAAAAAAAGGATTATTTTATTTTTCAAGATTAAATTAACCTTTTGTTTCAAGGATAAACTTTAAAACTGAACTTGTTTTTGTTTGTTTTTCGGTACTATTTCAAATGTATTTATGACATTTAAAGAAATTCTAAACTGTAGAAAAATTTTAAACAAAATGTTAGAAATGAGTTTCATAAAATATCACTCTGAAAAGCTACAATAACAGTTGATTATAATAGAATTAAAACTATGATGTCTTTGAACTGTTTTAGGAACTCATTAAGCTAGATAATCAAAATTGCACTGATGTTTTGAATAATTTTTAATTAAATGTTTTTGCACTCTTTTTTTCCTTTACGGTTGTGAGTTGTTTTTGTTTCTATTACAAATACTTATTGTAATAAATCATGGTTCATATATGTTGTTATGCATGTTAACTGTATTTTTTTTATCTCTTCCATTAACCTGCTATGAACTACAGATGGAATTAGCCTCTCAGGCAAAATCTGGCATATTTACATGATGTATTCATGTTGTTTAATATGCACTGTCCTCTTTAAAATAAAGAAATCTAAGCTAATATAACAACAATAATACAGTAAGTAACAAATCTAACAATCAGAAAATACACAACAATAAAGGTTAAATATATGAACATTTGGCAATTAGCACTTAATATACTGACTTACAACTACTTAAATACGTGGTTTGGAAAAGTAACTTTTTGGGTAGTTTTTAAGATATTCTTCACCATAAATACTGTTTCACTGTAACATTCCAGGCGTTTGTATGGTTAAAAACATAAACAGGCTGTTACTGCAGCCATTATTATCGTTTATCATTATTACCCAAATAGGTCCATAATGTATAGACCTAAAAGAAACATTTCACATGGCGTGCAGCCGGTAAATTGGATCTGTAACCCCACTAATGGTCCACATCATGTTTTGACATTTCTCTTACAGATAATGAGGCTTTCAATTAAACGTCCCGCACACTTCGGGAAAATTAAAAGGTATTTTACTGATTTATAATCCGTCATTTGTCACCAATTTGTCTTTGTCTCGGTGAGTCCGTCTCGCCTACTGTGGTTCAGCAGGGACGGTGGCGCCACCAAGGGGGAGACCAACCCCCCACATCTTGTTTTATGACTGAGATTTTTTTTTTTTTTTCCTGAATGAGTTTTAATGACTTGCGACAACTGTAATTTTTTAGAGTATAATTTATGATGTAATAAAAGAAAAAATTTGTAGATTCTGGTATAATTTTGAAGTTTGGGGCTGCCAACCCCGTGCCCCCCCACCCCATCTGGTCCATTGTAAACTTTCTAGAGACGCCCCTGCATTACAAAATCAAGCTTCCATCCAAGCTTACATTGGATACATGTAAAATTACATTAGCAACCATTTAAATGTGGTAGAACGTGGTTGGTGCTTATCACATGAGCTTACCAATTCAGACATTCAACAATATTTGCTTTGAATAGGCCAAAAGGCTTCTGTCTAACGATGTGAACAGGTGGGCAAAGAATGAAACGTGGAAAAGACGTTCAACTGTCGCCGAAACGCGGTTGTGGTTGCTCAAATGGCCTCCATCTTTGTTTCTGCTCGGCAGATTCAGTTTTTAACTGATTATTCTGGACTAAATAAAAACAAGGCCGACGAAATAATCGGAGAAAAGATGTCGATTTGATCTCCGGTGGTCAAGGTTGCTACATTTGTTTCAGCATCTCAATGCAGTCTCTAAATAAAGTAAATCATAAATATATATCCATATAATAATATTCTGAGTTTACCTGGATGACTCGCATGTTCAGCCCCGTCTCCTGCGCGAGCTGCTCCCGGATGTGCCGCGTGGGCTTCGGCGTGGCCACGAACGCCGCCTTTAACGTCTCCAGCTGCTTGGCCTTGATGGTGGTCCGGGCCCCCGCCGCTTGGCCCCGGAGTTCTGCTCCTCGTTCTCAATATTGTTCGTTTCCTTATCTGAGGACGTGGAATTGTCCGTCTCCTTTATGTCGTCCTGTATCGGGTCCTGGAGATCCGGCGATAAACTCCTATCTGTGCACGACGAGACTGCAGGGGGACCCAGGGGAGCCCGGGTGGGTGAAGTGGGGGTGGGTGGAGGGGGGTGATGCAAACAAACAAGGAGGGAAGGTCACGATCCGAAATGTCAAGGAGGGAGGCAGAGAAAGGGAGGGGCGGTTTAATTTTAATTAGCCCAGGTGTTGGGGGGAGAAAGAAATCTGAATGTAAAATTTCAGATTCTGCTCATTTTAACAAAATATTCTTTTTCGCTCATCTTGTTTATGTAAAGAAATAGAATAAGAAGCCATTTCATCTCTCACCAAATACACTAACGATAACTAACACGATAATATTCCATGTGAATAAACCGAAAATAACCGAGCAGCTTGAGCATGCAGGGTGGATGCTGTCCTCCTGTGTGTGTGTGTGTGTGTGTGTGTGTGTGTGTGTGTGTGTGTGTGTGTGTGTGTGTGTGGTGTGTGTGTGTGTGTGTGTGTGTGTGTGTGTTTCTTTTTTTTTCTTTTTTTTTAAGGATGAATAGACAAGAAGAGGAGCAGCAACACGCGCCACGTTAACATCCTCATCCCCCCCTCCCCTCCCCCCGCGGACCCTGCTACACAAAACCAGAAAGCTATTGTTCTGTGGAGGTAAATATTGAAACTATTCTTCCACAAGGTTGTGAGGAAACGCTCTCCACGGACCCCCAGCTTTATTTATTCTCTTTATTTCTCAGATCTATTTTATTTTATTTCTCTCTTCTCGCCACTTAGGCCCCCCCCACCCCCTCCCACAAATTTTGCAGCCAATAAGCGCAGCTCAGCTGTTTTTTTTTTGTTTTTTTTGTTGTTTTTTTGTTTTTTGCAATGTCGCTCACCTGAGTTCAGGTTGACTTCCTTAATGGCCCCGGAGCTCAGGTAATCTCTTTGCACACGAACTTGTTTTCGTCGATCACGTAGAGCTCCTCTCCCGTGGACAGCTGCTTGTTACACACCATGCAGGTGAAGCAGTTCAGGTGGAACACCTTGCTGCGGCTTTACGCACCAAGTCGTTCGGCGAGATTCCCTGCAGACAGCCCGCGCATTTTGTGCCAAAGCGCCTGGACACACAAGAAAGAAAAAAAGATCGAATCAGACTAAAATCTTTGCTTTCTATTAAAGTCCTCTGTTATTATTTAAAACACTGATTATGTTATATATATATATTATAAAAATTATTATATATATATATATTTATATATTAATAATATATATATATATATATATATATATATATATAGTGTAAATCTAAAAATTTATTTTAAGTCCCCACTCTATGTCGAATTCAGGCTCATGCATTACATTATAAGTCATTATAACATTTTATTCAGCGGACAGAAGAGAAGATTTCCATCTGGTGTGGCTGAAGACCAAAAGGACGCTCTAATGACGGGGTTTGAGTTCATCAGATGAGCAAACACAGCCTTACTTTCACTTTTTTTAGTATCAGACATAAAATATCTGTTTTCTCATCTATATATATGAACGCAAATTAAGTTGAGAAGACGTCAGCGTAAAGACCCACGTGGACGTCCAAGCGTTGTTATTAAGGTTGTTGGAATTGAGAAAAATGGCTTTTCCTAAGCCGGACTGTTGATTTCTTTGTTTAAGAAGGTGATTTTCTTTCTTTCTTCCCTTCTTTCTTCCTTCCTTTCTTTCTTTCTTTCTTTTTTTTTTGGTTAATAGGTGAAGGTGAATAAACGTGGTGGTTTGTGAACGGGACATCTAAGTTTGACTTTCAGTGTATTTATTTAGGTTCAAATTGAGACCCATATGGGATAAAAAAAAGTAAAAATCTATATCCAATATATTTTCTAGGAGAAATAAAGACAAAGACAGGCCACGCTTAAGCAGAAAATGACGTCTGGAGGTGAAGTACTTTACTTACCGTATTAAAGATCCAATTAAAAAATAACGTGATCAATATGAAATAAAATTCAATAGGTATTGTAATTAAAAAAAATATATATATATAATATATATATATATATATATATATAATTTTTTTTTTTTTTTTTTTTTACTATTGCGAACTGATTAATTCTTGGCAGAACTCTGTGATATCAGTATAATAATAATACAGGGGGGAAAGGGAGCTAATTTTGACGGAGGCGCTCTGACAATAACCCCACGCAAAAACGTATTAGTGACAATCAACACATTGTAGCCGCGGATATATTATGGGATTAAGCAGAGTGGGGGAGCATTTAGCGTGAAAATCTTCCTTTAATCCATATTCAGCCGCCTAAATGGTAGGACGACTCATCAGTTTGATGCACAAATATAGCGCAAATAAATCTGATCCTCTAAATATAGGAGGATGGAGAGAAAAAAATAACATTTGTTGTCTTTTATTAATTGTAACAGAATTCTATTGAAATGTGTTGCTGCTTGAGCCTTTGGGGTGAGAGCAAGCTGCTTTTATTGTGGAGCATTGTTTTGTTTTGTTTTAGGGGGTTTTAACACCAATCTGAGCTTGTTTCCTCATTGCAATGGGATCGCTTCACCGTGCGCCTTTCACATGCATGGCCAACTGCCCCCCCCCCCCCCCTCCCCTCCTCCTCCCCTTCCTCACCTCTCCAAAAAAAAAAAAAGAAAAAAAAGGGCACAACACTACTTACACAACAAATGGACACATTAGGGTGATTACTGTTTCGCCCGGCTAATGGCTGGGCCATTTAAATCCAGCGCGCTTGATGGGGACCGCAGTAATATGATGGCCAAGGCCGCGCGAGGGGCCAATAACAGCCCCGGCCCCCGACTAAAACATAGAGGGGGGAGGTAAAGGGGTGGGGGGATGACGCGACTTACATGTCATTAGACAATTTGGGAAGAGTAGGACAGTCACGTTGAAAATGAAAATGATGCGACAAAAACAAGGACTTCACTTATATTATATCACTCAATTACCTGGAACACTTTTTTGGGGGGGGCGTGGGGTTTAGGGGGTTAGGAGGAATTGGGAACCAGTTAATGGCCTAATGGATGTTTGGGAAGTGGCACCAGGAGCTGAGAGTGGACTTTAAAAATTAAATAATAATAATACTAAAAAAAACAAAGCAAAGCCGTTTCCTCATAGAAAAATGGGAGGATACTATTTATTTAAAGCTGTTTTATCAATTGACATTATAAACTGAACCTGATGCTCTCCTTTATATTTGTTTTAGATTGAACTTCATTTAGTTGTAGGAGATTTGAGTATATATATATAATATATATATAATATAATATATATATTATATATATATATATATATATATATATATATACTGATTGAATTAATGGGCCAGAGTCTTTATGTATAATTTGTTAAAGGCAATTTCACTAAAATGTCTCATAAAGCTGGCTATTGTTACTGCATTGCTTTTACTGATTTGATTTTAAGGTGAATTATTTTATATTGAACATTTTCAGTTCAAAACTGATCTGTTTTGGTCCAATATGATTGAGAATGTAATAACCTTTTACGTTTGGGTCAGATTTTTTTTTTTTTTCCGCGTGAAATTTAACATTTTGACCCTTAACAATCTACGCAAAAGAAAAAGGAAAAAAAATCCTCCCAACCGAGTCCAGTCTTTCTCCGCGTTACCTGAAAAAGTCCATTTTGCAATAGAGCTTTCCGTCCCGGGAGAAGCACTTCTCGGTCAGGTTGCAGTTGCATTCGCAGCACTGGACGCACTTGGCGTGCCAGGCTCTGTCCAGCACGTTGAGCAGGAACCGGTCCAGGATGGGCCGCTCGCAGCCGGCGCAGAGGACCATCATGTTGCCGGCCCGTGAGACGCCGAGTGCCGACCTCCCTGCTGCACGGACTGCGCTGCTCGGACTGGGGCAAGCCGGCTCTACGCGGAACAACGTCTTGGCTCCTGGTTGATGAGCTCTGCCGGGGTGAAAAGTGGAAGATTCTCCCCCAACCCTCAATCCACCAGAGGAAGAAGAAAAAAAAAAAACAGAAGAAAAGAATAAAAGAAAAAAAGAACTGTTCCGGTCCTGAGTCCTGGGTCGGGATGCTGTCACCAATCCACAATCCAAAAGAAGAAGAGAGGGAAGAGATTTCAGGGCTGCGTGATGGACAAACCAACCATATTTTCTCTCTTCTGTTTCAAACACCTAAAGCGTCATCTTTCATTTATTAGTTTAGTTTTTTTTAATTATTATTATTTTTTTTTAAAACAATCCCCTCATCGCTCGCGCTTTGTTTTTAGTCCAGTAATTTCCTCCGGGCTCACCTCACGTTGCCACTTTCACATCACTGTGCCTGGGTTATCATGAGAGAGGTTTTTTTTTTTTTTTTTTCTTTCGCCAAGCGCGGAGCTGCATCCAGAGCTCAGATTGGACGAGGCCCCTGTTAATTCCCCGCATCGGACGAGCCAATCAGAGCGCAGTTGTCATGGTTACACGCTCATAGCTGTGGTTTTGTGTGTGTGTTGTGTGTGTGTGCGTGTGTGCGTGTGTGTGTACAGCCTCCGAGCCAGGACCCCGGAGCGCAGAATACCTGGGCCCGTTTGTGGTGACGCCGGTTCATGGAGACTTCACTCATGAATTCATTCACTCAGGAGATTCCTATAAGCACACTAAGATTAAAAAAAATATATATATATATATATGATATTAGGAATTATCCAAAACAATGCTTTCTGATACATACCCTCAGCGGCCTTGTGTGACAAGAGGAGGAGGAGAGGTGGGGGCCCTCGAGGGCCTTTCTCATGCACGCAGCTATTACAGGGAAATGCGATGGATTAACTGGAGCTTATCAATGGGGAGAGCCCGGTCACCTGGTGCTTTAACAGGGCGGCCCCCAGCCGAAGGGAATTTCAATATTTACCAACAGACTCGTTTTGTTGGTTGCAGTTAAGCAAACAAGCAGAGAGGCTAATTCATGTAAGTGGACGCAGGAGAGGCTGGTTCTGCTCCGCCTTAACGGGGCATTGTATTTGGGGTCTCGTTTGAATGACTGCAGGTGTGAATTCTCACTCATTTACGCGACTGAGGTCATTGAGGACGATAATGAGAGTTAAACTAGGGAGATGTTAGCTTAAGTACACGATGTTAGCTTAAATTCACGAAAGAGTGAAAAGCGACGAACAGCATGGCTTTTTTTCCTTCAAACTTTACCCTTTCGTTCAAAACCGTTGTTCATGTCAATGTGCGCTGTGTTTATTTTAAACTGGAAATACGTGACATAAGCAAATAAGTAAGTAAAATAAATTAGTAAAAGTTTTATAAGGGAGTGGGCAGATGGGAGTCACTGTTAACCTTGGGGTTTGGGACACGAATTCGAAAAGGCTCAATTTCTGGGGTTTGTTTGTGGTGGAACTTAAAATTAAAGCCCAGGAATAATAATAAAAAGACTTTAATATTGATTGTCCAAAACAGTCTACTACTCTACAACTAAAATCAGCCTATTTGACAAGTTCTAAAGTAACATTCTCTCTCCTAAACTAATTTTGACTTTATTCGTTGGATTTTGGTCATTGAGAAAGGACAAAAAGTGCAAAACAATAAACAAATAATAAATATTACAACTTTTAAATCATTGTCCAGGACTGTCCAGGCAGTGGAGAGTCAACATAGGGAGATTACCCCCTTCCTGATTGGAGACAACCCAACTCTTAGTCCCATTCTTGATTTGCCATTGACTCGTCCAGGTCTGAGCTCATGCAACACAATAGGATGGTCAGCCCACCGAATACACAAAGTAAGATGCTTCTTAAGACCCCCAGGCCAGCAGGGGGCCCCAACAACCTTTTAAACAGAATAGAAATATTTCAGAGAAAAATAACACCCTTTAGATTTGTTGTTGCATTTATCAAGAATGATTCTGCCTTGAAGATGTCTCAATATGGGGGGAAATTAGGTTTTTATTAAATGTAAACCCAATATTATTGAGATAAGGCAAAATATATATATTTAAACGTTAATGGGTGTTAACGTATTTGAATGCTACTTGTTGAATTATTTCTGCTAGTAGGGATACACAGAGTTATATTTCATGAATGTAAAAGTAAATAAATCAATAAAAAATATGTCTGAAGGCAAATAAAGAGTTGATGGCGATTTCCCCTAACCAGATTCCTAAATGAGAATATTATTATTGCCAGCTGAAATCTGTAATCAAAATGATCAGATTAAACAAAATGAAACTCAAAAAAAAATTTACCATCTCCATATGTATGGAACCTCAACCTTTTTCACATAGTTTTTAAACACAGTGTATTATACTGCCTATAAAGTCTTCTTTGCTAAAGTGTTAAGCTTTTTGTTGTTGTGTTTAATAATTTAACTCTTAAATTTAAACCCAGAATTAAACTGAAAATTAAAATAAATTTTAACCCCTTTTAGACTATTGTCGCAAACTGCCTCAAATCACCTCTTGTCTAAAGATGCCTGTTGAGTCATATTTACTCATACCACAGATCTAGTGGAAGTACTTTTCCGCCATCTAGAGTCAAGAGTGCGAATGGCATCCATTTGTGATTTTATTTCTTTTCTTTTTTTCTTTTTTTTTTTTTTTTTTACTGTAAAAAGCTGTACTAATGGACCGGAATGGATTGTACTGGAACTGTAAATAAATTTGAAAATGTAGTTTACTAAAAAGAGCATTTGTTAATAGTCTACATACCTGAAACTGAAAATGTTACTCTTTTTTTCAGTTGTGCCTAAGATAGGTAATTTAGTACAATGCCTACTTTTAGATGTATATTCATATTTTGTGCATGCTATCTTCAAATCTTATTAAACTCTCTTGTTAGCTTTAATGTTTAGACACTATAAAAAATTGGTTAAAGCATTTAGTGAAGCCTGTATGGTAAACCAACCCAAGACCAGTGGTGGACAAAGTGCTCTGTTTCATTACTTGAGTCAAAGTACTGATTAGGTATTACTCGAGTAAACTCTGACAAATTATTACTTAAGTCAAAAATACCTAAAGTATTGAACGTCCTTAAAAATGGGAAGTTTTTTGACGACATCTTTCACTGGAGTGTAATCAAGAATAATTGGGATAATTTGCTGCTATATTGTACAGATCCCAGCTCACCAATAATAATGCATTATTTAAATTTTTTATTTTTTTAGCTTTTCCTACACACTCAAAGACACTGCCGTGTCCTGTATTATTCATTCATATGCCTATAAGGCAACATGAGTAGGACGAAAGTGATTCTTCTTCTTGAAATTGATTTAAGGTTGATATCGCCACCCAGAGGTGTCGCGTGTAATTTCACTGTCGGTGGAACAAAATGGACAAACTACACAAGCAAAAACCGACAGAAACAACAAATAACAGAAACCTTTAGTGAAAGATAGTGAAGTAAACAGAATTATTTTATTGTTAAAATTTAATGGAGTGAAAGTATTAATTTAAAAATCCACTCAAGTACATGTTCTGAAAAATAAGGGTGCAACAATAAATCAGCTAGCCGTGAAATGGGCCTCAATTTTTTGGATTTTGGGAGATTGGTGATCAGTCAATACTTACACGTGAAGCCGATCTTATCCACCAATCTTATTTACGGTCTAAAAAAATCAGCCACTGGCCACTAATGCTCTGCTGTGAGAAAGGTTTGACTGTTAGCCCCGCCCACCAGGTGTCTTCCGCCAACTCGGAGACTTTCTTGCTATATTTAGCAACACGTCATCCAGAAAAAACAATCCGTGTCGGCCAAGAATCGGAATCATCAGATCGGGCTTTTTAATAGATCGGTAATCTGCCTTCGGTCAGAGAACTGCAACTAGTGCACCGACATTATAAACTGTACTTAAGTACAGCACTCGAGTAAATGTACTTTTTTACTGCCCACTTCTGTTCTGCCCAAATTGGTCTGTTTTTATAACTTTAAGTTTGAATCTCCGCCATATGGGAACAGACATTCCAAAGTGTCAGAGTATCGTCGACAATTACTTTTGTTGCAATTTTAAAACTTTTTAATAACGCCTAAAAAAATACATTCAAATCGAAACCTTTCCCGTATCAAAGGAGGAAAAAGAAATAGGGAAGAAAAACACCGGGGAGCATATTTGAAAGCAACTACATAGCATGGTTGTTGCAAAGGAATAAAAAAAGAAAAAAAAAATCACAGTTTGCTGCTGCTTTTGTTGCGCTCCGGCGTGCGCCGCAGCCTCACCTGCGGAGAAGAATGAGGAAGCTGTCCGTGGTGCTGAAGGCAGGGAGCACCAAGGACAGCAACAGGCTTTCTTCTTTTCACTGCAAAAACCTCACGCGCTCGCGCGCACGCACGCGCGCGCCGTCTACCCTCTTTCCTTTTCGCAAACTCCGGTTCTATGCTGTAAACACTGTGCGCGTGCGGCATTCAAGGGGATTTTATGTTTACATCACCATAAATCCACCAAAACTTACTGTAAATAATCCTTTTTTTCCACCACAAAAGAAGACTATCAAGTCACTAAGCTAGCAGTAGAATACATACATGTTTGTGACAATATGCCTGACACGAAGTCAGTCAGTGTCTCTTTCTGTAAAAACGTAAACATCCGTAAAATTCCAAAGCGAAGCTCTGTTACTTTAGGATTTACTTGAATTTTAATCACGTTCAAAGCTTAATAATGAGATCTTTCATGAACATACACATACACACGCTCTCACTCTCTCTTTCTCTCCTCTCCATGTGTGTGTGTGTGTGTGTGTGTGTGTGTGTGTGTGTGTGTGTGTGTGTGTGTGTGTGTGAAGAAGGCTCCTCCAGTCAGCATTGAATGCTGCAGGATGGCTTGCATCATCCATTCAGAAAACACACACCTGAAATCCATCAAGCCCAGCAAAACCCATAAAAGAGGATCCTCTTTCGACTCGCTTCGAAATTTCGACGAAGCGTTTCATAACGTTTTCATTTAGTTTTTTACGAGTTTGTTTACAAAGAAGAGGAACTTTGATAGTCCGTTTGTATGTGAATTTTTATTTTATTTATTTTATTTTTTTTTACCCAAGGACCAACATCTGAAGTGGCTTAAGAAGAATTTCTTTTCTCTGTCGTCAAGAGTTTGTTCATAAAAGATTTGCATTGGAGCATCTGTGGCAAGAAGTGTTTTTTTTCCTCCTTCTTTAATTTACAGTAATGTGCAGCAAAGAAAAGTGGAAATCTCAACAACATTGCGTGCTGGATCCTTGCTGCTTCTTCTTTTTTTTAATCGGTAGAAAACCGCGACGGCTGTTTGTACGTTCAGGTGCATTCAGGTGACAGAAATAAAAAGGTAAATGTTTCTGATAATTAAACGAGTTAACACCCACTCCTGTAATTACGAACGCGAAGGGAATCTGTAGTGGTGGAGAGAGAAAAAAGAGAGAAATGAATAAATAAATAAGTAAATAAATCAAATAGCACATCCAAAAAAAAAAAAAAAAGGAAAAAAACAAAGTGGTTTCTCTGCCCGGGTCTTTTCCCACTCTGCACCGTGACAGCCCGGACACCTGAGCACACCGGTTCTACCCCCCCTCCCCCCCAACAAAACCTCGTTCCAACCCCAAAGGCATGCACTTACGCACGCATATGCACTCACACACACACGTTAGACCACCTCCGGGTGGGAGAGGAGGCGGTGGGTCGGGGGGTCGGGGGGGGGGGACCCTCTCTGGCAGGGTCCGTCCCAAGGGAGAGGTTAGCATGATGGATGTCTGATTGGTGGCCCTCCCCGGGGGCCTCCCTCTCCGTCACCTCTCTGCGCTCTGAATTAAAAGGCCGTTTGTCTCCTCTGAGTCCTCAGCTGTAGAGCGCCGGCCTGCAATTTCACAGCACTCAGAGAGAGAGAGGGAGACCATTACGGAGGAGGTTGTCAGGGGAGCCATCAGAGCCCCGGACACGCCTGAGGGACTCTCTCTTCGCCCCCCCACTCCTCCTCACACACACACACACACACATACACACATACACACACCCCTCCATCCTCCCTCTATCTCCCCCCAGCTCCCGTCTCCTGCTCAGCTCCACCAACACCTCTATCGCTCTGCAGCCAGCCAACCCGGAACCCACAAACAAGAGAAATATTCAAGCATCCGTGGACTCTTACACAGATAAGCAACGAGCCTGTGTGCCTGTGCGCGTGCGCGCGCGTGCATGTGTGTGTGTGTGTAGGGGGATCTCACACACCAGTCTGGGTTTCATTTAAATTTTCTTTCTGTTGGCGCTTAAATAAATTAACACATCCAATTATATGTTGAAAGACGTGCAAAAATATGGAAAAAAAAAAAAAACACGATTCCGTCAGGAAACGAGTTTAAAGTGATAAAAATTAACCTTAAATCGGCTGCGGGCACGTTAAAGGTTTCCTACTGAAGATATGTCTTTTTTTTTTCTTTTTACATGTTCAGATTCAATTCAATTGACACCAAATGGAAATGAAATGCTGTAGCTCACATTAATTTGAGGTTCTTCAAAGAGTGGCTATAGATGGTGATGGTTCCCCGTAGCTGTCTGTGTTGCAGTAAATTTGTAGACGCTTCTGGCCAAAGACAATTAGTGAATGTTTCCTTCCCAAGCAAAGTTTAGATCACTTTTAGATTTGAAGCAGGAAACAGAATTTAAAAACGGCACCATGCAGTTACACAATTATGTATGTAATGTAGGTGAGAATAAATGCTATATATAAAATATAAGTACATAAAAATACAAAATTTCCACTTAGAATATATCAAACTCAAATTCAAAAATACTTTCTTGCATTGTTGTAGCTCATATTAATTCAAAATTCTTCAAAGTGTTATTCTGGATGGTGATGAAAGATCTCCTGTAGCAGTCTGTGTTACAGCTAATTTGAAGAAGCCTCTGACTGAAGACACTGGAGAGAATGGTCCATAATATTCTTGATCACAAATGGAATCGAAAAATAAGATAAACAAATGAACTATTGTTGGAGACTTACATTTTATACGCGATAAAAAACCTTTGGCTGGTCATTAAGGGCAAAATCATATTTTAGGGCTGGAATTCCTGAGCAGGAACATATGCGACATAAATCAGTTGCAACTGATCTTAGTTACGTTTTTTAAAGTAGGTAAATGATTTAAAATGTGCCTTTATGACACAGAAATGCTCATTGGAGCATCATAAAGGAATGTTGGTGTTGTGACAGATTGTTTTCTTAAGGAAAAAAAGCTTCGACTAGCAATAATTATGTCAAATAGACGGGTGTCCGCTTAGTGACAATCCGAAAAAAGTTCAGAGTGAGACCTCTTACTTTTCTGGTTTAGAAAACGGAGCAAATTGTTGAAGACAATCTATCTACTTAGCACTTTTAGACGTTTTGCCTCCAGGGTTACCGAACAATCGGTCATCCAGGTTTAAAGACTAAGGCGTCAGCAGTCAGGTTGTCAAGGAGATTGCAGGTGTTGTATGTGAGCATAAAGTTTCTTATGTAAGAAAATGCATATTTTACTGCAGTTTTTTTTTATTTTTTACACACATTCTGACAATTGCTATGGACCGTGTTATTAAACCTGATCAATACTAGCGTCTTCTTAATGGTTACCCACAAAAATCAGTGAGACTCAATTCAAAAGGCAGGGTTTTGTTGGAAGGAAAACTTTTTTTTTTTAAATCAATGACCATGTTAATCTGACCTTGGCAGCCATGTTTTCTGTATAACTTAGTTTGAATTGGAGTGTACAGAAGCGATGTTGAATCGATGTAAATGATACTGACTGTGTTTTTCTGAGTACGAATAAAGTCTGTCGGTCTCGTAAAGCGTCTTGAGAGAACATCTGTTGAGTCGGCATTAACATGAAAAAAGTGTAACTGAACTAAAAATGCCCGCGATGCAACTTGATCAATCTGAATTGAAATCAGATCAACGGAACTGAATTGGTCTGGAACACAACTGAACTAAATTCACTTCAGCTGCACTAAGCAGGAATTCTTTGAACTGAACTGATCTGATTCAATGGAAATGAAGTGAATGGATTCAACTGAACTGACCAGAACTGAATTTGATTCCATTGAAATAAACTGAGTTTAACTTAACTACATGAATCAAACCTGACCAAAATTAAGATAAACTAAACTACTGAACCAATGTGAACAGAATTGAACTGAACTGAATTAAAGTGAACTGAACTGAGATAAAATAAGCTAGCTGAACTGAACTCAATAAAATTGAAATGACTAAACTGAGTTGAACTGAACTGAACTATGTGAAATTAAATTAACTGAAGCGAACTGAACTGATACAAACTGAACTGAACAGAATTTAAATGATCTGAAATGAACAGAAGATTTGAACTGAATTGAAAATAAATGAACTGAAATTATTTCAATCATATTCAGTCTTATTGAACTGAGACGGAGTTACAACTACGAATAGAGTCTGAACCACAGAGCTACTTCAGTGACTTTATTTATTTGTGCCATTTTCTTTTGTATATTGAGTATTCCAACTACAGCTGAAATGCTTTTCTGAGTGCTTTATGAAGACACACATAAAGGGTTAAAACCTCTAACCAAAGTGTATTTATATACTATGGTATTTGCAAGGAATTTGCTCTTTTTATAGTTTCCTTTGAAGCATACACTTTAGTTGAACTCCCTTACTTATCGTAGCTTATTGCCATGTTAAAGCTGCCTAAAGCTGAATTTTGAATTGACAAGTTTTTTCTAACAATGCCGCCTATGCATGGCACAAGCTGTCAACTCTTTCATTTTGCAGCGCTTACTTTCTTTTCAGTAGTAACTGTCACACCCTTAGCTGGTGTTAACACCCTTCAAAAGCTGCAGTCGATATATATCTAGTGTGCAGCTTGACACACAAAAAAAAAATCTAAAAAAAATCATGACTGAGTCAATAGTCTTTTTAAATATCCTCCTGGTTATTTTCATTTTCACTAGTAAACACACGTCGGAGCTAGCTACATTTTCAACAACAAAAACTGCTGTGTTACCAACACTAAGTGCTTAATAAACATGATTTGATTTAAAGGTAACTGGAAATAATTTCTCTCTTCTTGTTAATGTAACATTTCTCTTTCATACATTTTATTTGTTGTTGGCTTTCAGGGCCCTGTGATGGACTGGTGACCTGTCCAGGGTGAACCCTGCCTCTCACCTGATGGCTGCTGGAAATGGGCACCACAAGCCCCCCTCACCACCCTGCAAGGATCAGTGTGTTCAGATCATGGATGGAAAGATTTTAAGGTAGTTTGTCTCCTTAAGTCCACACTTAAAACAGCTTCATAGTTAATGCCAACATCAACTGATTCTATGACATTGCTGACTATTTTTTTTCTACTTCTAACATCAACAGGCAAAGACGACACCCAGAAATGATTTTCCACCCCAGTCATCCTGTCCCAATCATCATCAGTTCTTATGATGTCACATACATGGCGAGTCCACAACGTCTTAAAATTGTAAGTATTATTTTTTTATTTGCCATTTTTCTGTTCTCTTTAAATACAAATACTTTCTCTGTTTAATTTCTGTATTATTCCTTTTTGTAGGTTCCTGTAAGGTGCAGTGAACGAGAATGTTCTGTCATTGATCCTCACTTTCATGTTTTATTGTCACACTTCAATTTTCTTGTTCATTGTGTTCACTTTTGATGTGTAAACTGATCATTTATGTAAAGTTCATAAAGTTGTGAGTAAAATTGGACAATTTTAAAACGTCGGTAATAAAACAAAATATTTGAATTACCTTGGGCATCTTGTGTAATTAATCTTTCCATGTAATTGTAGCCTAGAACAATGTAAGTAGTGTAGTTATGCATGTCATGTACAAAATAGGTACGTAGGAATATTAGGACTTTCACGAGTAATTAAAATTGTAGTTTATTATCAATAGCAGGAAATCAAAAATAAAAATAAAGTGTAATTTAAATACATTACTAATATATTAATAGTATATTTAAAATATATTTGAAATATATTAAATATATATTTTTAATATAATTCTGAGACAGAATTATTACACTCAAAATATAATAATTATATCAAAATATAATAATAAAGCTATGAAATATGATATTTAAAAAGTATACTTTAAGTACGCTAAGTACACTTGAAGTTGTTCCAAAAAAGTACATATAGTGTACTAAAATATACCATTAGTTGTAATTTAATACTATTTAAACACTACTAAAGTATACTAAGCACAAAATTAGTTGTTCCAAAATGGTACAGTTTAAGTACATCGATAAAAGTTTACTAAAGTATGTTAAAATTTAGTATACTAAAGTATACTTTTTTCACCTGGGACAGGATTGCTTAGTTATTGGTCAGTTGTTTTAACACGTTCCATTGAATGTGTTAAAACAAATACTCTGTATTTTTAATTTGCGGTTTCTATTAAATGTCACGTTTGTGTCGATTTTACAGGTTTTAAGCCAATCTTCTCTGAAAATCTCAGTTGTAAAATTGATCACTGATGTTTTCAAACCAAAGTATAAAAATGGGAGAGAAGCAGTATATCGATTTGTTTGACCTTTACATTGTGTTATAATTTTGTTTCCCTCATCAAAAACATTCCTGGAGTGTTGTCGTGATTCTTTCAGTCATGTTTGAAAAATCCTTTAATCTCCACGGCAAGCTGTGGAAAACACCTGGGTGGACCTAGCCCTGCCTTCGAGGCGTAGCTCCTCCCTCATTCAGCTACTTCAGACTAGCCTACAGCAATTAGCAAACATTTGGTGGAACTGCGCATCAACTGCACTCATGCTAGCTACTTCTGATAAAACATTGTTAAAGGGTTAATAGAGGAGCCATGTTATGACTTCCTGAAGGCAAAGTTCAGAAAGAGCAGGAGTTTTTTAAAGAGACAGAGGCCCAATTTCAAGATGTTAGATTATGAAGTAAATTTATTTTAAGTCATATAAGATATATGCAGCATTTCTATATGAACTGAACATTACACAGTTATTTGATTGTGCTATAAAATGGCTGGAAAACACATAAAGCTTCCGCTTTAAAAAGATTCTAATAGTCATGCAGCGCTAGTTTCAAAGCATATGTTAACCACCTTCTGGATGAACGTGTTTTCACACACTAGCAGACAATGTATCTTAATGCAGTCCCCTTCACCCCCACCACTTGTTTGTTGACAACCCTGCAGAACAAAATTGTCTTTGCACCTGTCTTCCAGGTTCTCCACGGTGGAGTTTGCATGTTTCCCTGTGCCGGTTCGTCTTGTCTCCTCCCACATTTAGGGTTCATTGGTGTCTCTAAATCACCCTGTGACGAACCAGCTACCTCTGTAAGATGGGAATCCTGCCATCGTGAAGCACTTTCTGCAACTTGCAAATGTCTTCAGGTGAAAGAGTTCAAATTAGCAAGTCATGACAGGCTGCGGAAATCATCAAGGGAAACAAACCTAACCGGGATCTCAACTTGTAAATTTTACAGCCTCAATTACACCGAATAAAGCTCTAATTCAAACATCTACGCTTCACCTAGGTAAGCCCGCAAGTACGAAATGTGTCACTGCATGGAGACAAACACATCCAAACACAGGACTGTTTCCTGCGTGTGAGTAGATAATTGGAGCGTCATTCAGCAGCAGGTAAGCCGGCGTCGCAAGTTGCCGTTTCCTGACTTGTTGGTCTGGGCCGAATTGGTCTCGGCATGCCGGGTTGTCGGGATGGGGAGGTTTGGTGGAGGGTAAGAGCCCGACTCGACGGCTCGGCTCAGTGTGCAGAGTTCAGCCCGCTTCGACGACACATAATGAGAGAAATCACCTTTCGTTGTGAGCCAACCTAATGAGGTAATGAATGGGGGGTGTGCATTGCACCTTTGCCCTCACCTACTCTATTAATCAGAGTATAGGGTCACACATCGCCACCAGGACCAAACCCCTCCCCCCATCTGGCAGAAACACTGGACTGAGAGATGGATGGAGGTTTTCCTTTAAAAGGAGAGCGAAAAAAAGAACAAGGGGGAGGAAGTCCAGGTTTGTGCTGCTGACTGACTCCATAACTGGAATTATTTCAGCTTTATTATCTATTATGTCTTCCTATCTTAGCAACAGTGGTACATATAGTAACCAAAAATTGTACTCAACTTATTTTTACTCAAGTAAAAGTAAAAAGTAGCCATCCAAGAAATTACTGGAGTAAGATTTAAAAAGTAAAAAGTCGGATTAGTTACTCACGTACTGAGTAACTAATTTGATATTCACTGTTTAAAAATGACATCATTAGATGGACTAAAATGTAAAGTTAAGCAGAAATTTGGGTATTTTCAGGACAAAAATGACAATAATTCATATAAGTGACAAAAAATAACAAAACCAGGCAAAAGAAAATCTTTCCAAATCGTTTTCTTTCAATAAAAAAAAAAAGAAACTTGAAGAAAAACTGCAGGTATGTGTCTGTGTCTGGTGAACGTTTGGTTAAAATATGTTTGTTTTTCATGCAGTGAAATTAGAGAATCCAGAAATTTTACTCTAGTAAGAATTTCAACACTTCATAATAAAACGACTAAAAGTAAAAAGTGCAACATGGTAAAATAACTAGTTACTACCCAACTCTGCCTAGCGATGTCCCAGGTAATAGTCATAGTCATAGCATCATAACCAGCCAGCTGGTAGCTGCTACAATGATACTTTACTTGTCGATTGTTCATATTAAAAATATGAAGAAATGGTCTTGGTGACGTTTTGGTAGTAAAATGCCCAAAGATCCTGTTTAATATAAAACATTTTGAAAGGTTAAGAGAACTGAAAGCACTTCTTGTGCTTTCAGGGAACTCAGAGATACTGAGTTCAGTATCCCTGAGTGAGTCATAGGTCAGACTTAAGTGGTTTAATCAACACAAACAACCTGAAAGTATCATTCCTCTAAAAAGAGTCGGCTACAGAAATCAGATGAATTGGACTTGAAAAAGCAGAGCTCTCTCTGGAAAAAAAAAATAATCTGAAAGTGAAAAGAAAATTGATGAAGAAAAATCAGCTTTTAAAGGTGAATTTAAAACTTTTAGCATTTCTTTAAATTACATACTGCATTACTGACTCCCATTAAAAAAGTACTTTTTAAAAACATTACCATTGGAATTATTTCTATATTATGAAGCTTCTGCGCAAATTCAATGTGGAAGACTCTTTAGTCTCACCTGCCTCATCAATCAGCGCCTCCCTCTCATCACCCTGGACCTATCAGCGTTGGATCAAGCCTCGCTTCAGCCAATCATTGTTTGAGCTCCAGTTGAAAAGGACCTCCTGGCCATGGCCTCCTCCGCTTACCAGCTGCGATCAACCCACCTCCGCCCCATCTCCACCTTCTGCTCCTGGCTCTCAGGCCACATCCTTCTTCGACCACCACCACCAGTACAGGCCCCGGGGGGATTACATTCCTATACAGCATCAGGAATGTTTATTGAGCTTATCGAAGTTCCAGCTCGACATCCCCGGCCGGGGCCTGAACGCCAAAGAACTTTAATGTTTATTTGTCATTAAACTTTATTTAATCGCTTTCTTTCTATGTCTGAGTCTCTCCAGATTGAACTATAGTTTTTCATTCCCTATTTTTTAATTGTTTGCACTACATCAATATATTTTTTCCATTACTGTAAGTACCTGCATATATGAAACTGGAAAATATATATGTGTTTTTGTGCTTCAGAAGAGGCTTTGCCTGCTGAACGTGGCATTCTGGAGATTAAATGTCAGAAGATAAATATTAGTTTGTACTGCTAATACTGACACTGACAAAAAAAAATTTAAACTATATATGGATGACTGGCATTTGTATGTCAATCTTTAAATAACAGTTCCTTTTGCTTGCTTCCAGCGTATCAGTTTTGTCAATTTCCAGCATTACCATCCCGTCCATCCATAAAAACAAATATAATTTTTACATCAAGGTTAAGAAAAACACAAAATCAACTTTATTTTTCATCTTTTAACTCAAATTAGCCTCAAATCATTAGAGAGTTGAATAAAATGTGTGTAAAATATCTGTGAATGTTAAAAATTAACTTTTTTTGTATGGAGACACAAAAAGAAGGAACTCATAAGCAGGTAAGGCAGTGCATATGGGTCCCTTCAGGAAGTTGGTAAGAATGTCAGACTATTTACTAGGGCCACCGT
>NW_027675211.1:0-39864 GCF_904066995.2 Poecilia reticulata | reverse complement strand
CAACTGAACTCTACAAATGGTTTCAGATCCCAGGAACATTTACAAAAGATAATCAACGCTTTATCATGTTTTGAACTTAAAGCATTTAGAAAAATCTAAATAATTAAAATTCCTCTGATGCTAGTGGATGGAGGGATAAAAACACAGAAAGTGCTAATAGCTGAAGGATTATATTCAATGTTGGATGGATGGGCAGACCGACAAAAGGTGGAATGAAGTTTGTTTATTTGTTTGATTGGATCCCCATTGCCATGGTAACAACGGCTGCTCTTCCTGGGTTCCACTTCATAAAAAAAACATTTATTACAAAAACAGTAGATTGTCAGAAATTGTCGTCAGAATTTCTAATAATTCAGTTGAAACTACATATTGATTTAAAGCTCTACAGACTTAATCTACTGATGTGGCTTCTACCAAAAAACCTGAGGTTTTCCATCTACTTTTGTAATTTAAATTTGTGAAATTCATTGCTTAATGCAAAAGCAGCTACAGTTTTTAAATCTCCATCAAACTTCCTGAACTGGGAAGCAAACTTACGTTACTCTTGCGCTGTGTTAAAGGGTAGCTCAAAATCGGCATGTGAAAATGGCTGCAAACAGATGCGCCATTACACAACCGTACATCTTTGAAAAGCATCAGTAGAGCCTCCTGAACAACCAACGAGAATGCAGCAAGTGGCTTCTGCATGGTAAGTCAACAATAAAACTCCTGTCTTTTACCACTAAACTGCAGTAAAACCAGCTAACCAAATGTGCTGGAACTCAGCTTTGGTTGCTAGGTAACAAGGAGAACTCTGCTGGAGTTGCTAGGTAAAGGGATGTTCCTGCTGATTTGTGACTTTACATTTTGGAGGTTTTTAAAACGGCTAATTTTCCAGACACCAAAAAACATGAACTGCCAAAAAAGCTGGATGTTTTTTGTTGTTGTTTTTTATGCGTGGGCTGTTTGTAGAAGCAGAGATCCAAATAGAAGTAGAAAAAATTTATATTTTCCAAAATATGTTCCTGTTAAACAGGCAGACCAGATTAAGAACAATTAGTTTATTAAACATAGGCTTTATAAATGTGTTTACTGATCCACATTTTAAGATCAATCATATTTTTGTAAAAACCTCCGGTCCGCTCACACGGTGCTTGATGGGATGCAAATATATGGAACAAGGTCTGCTATCTTTACCGGCCAATCCTGGGAGAATCAGAGGGCAGAGCTGCTTTATGTTGCTGCTGGGATCGGAGCCGTGAAACTGTCACCTCGTGTGTGATCTGGGAAAGAGCAACAAAACCTTCTCTCATCTCCTGGTTTGAAGGTCTCGCTGCCCTTCCACCCTCCCATCAACGTCACACCGTTAGCATCAACCGTTAGCATCAACAGTTAGCATTCCAGTGTAACATTAGGTGGGAGAGATTTGAGGTCAGCTTTCTGAATGTGCTGCCAGCATGATAGACTTTAGCAGGTTAAACTGGTTATGACTTTATTCCAAACATGTTTAGTTTTCCAGAAATAAAACACCTGGCGTGTGGTACTTATGTTTTATTTTAAGTGTATTGACATATTTGCACTAGAAACTAATCAAAATACCTGGTAAGACATAATGAAATGCTGCAAGAGCAAATTATTTAAACTTATGATGGTTTATAATTTATTAAATCAATCATACATGTAGAGATGTTCAATATTTATTTGTAAACAGGTTCACTTTGTGTTTTAACACAAAAATTAGCGGGAATCATCATTAGTGGTTACTGTGAAATTAGCTTTAAAGCTACAAATGCTACTGGTTTTCTAAGTAATAACACATAGTTATAACTAAGTTTATTCTGATTTAATCCAACTCCAGTCCGTTAGCCTAGAAAGTCCGGTTCTAGACAAACGGACATTTGGTCTGAATGCTAATCGGACCGAAAATCAAACTCTGATCCACCTACAAACCTCGGTCTGGGTTCGGTTGAAGTGAACTCTGATGTGGTTCGAAAGCATGTGTGAATGCCAAGCAGACCTTAGCCTAGCGCTAGCATTAGAAATGGCTTGTGGTCTTTTGCTATCAACAATTCTACAATCGTTAAAGTCTGACCCCACTTCAACTTTGTTTATACTTTGTTGCACTAGGTTTCTTCTTCAGAGGTTTTTATGCCATTTCCTTCAGTGGTTCTTGGTGCAGCGCCCCACAGGCGAGGAGGGGAACAGGTTTCTCAAAGGGTTTGGATTATTTGAGACTCAGTGCAGTGAGAAAGAGAACCCCGGCAGCTGGAAATGTAACAAATGTTGCAGCTTACTACGGTCAATGTAGATAAAAAAAACAATGTAATATTAATCAAAATGAAATATTTTTGATTACCGTTACCAAGCAACCCCAGAAGAGTTCTGCCCGTTACCTAGTAACCAAAGCAAAGTTCTGCTCATTACCTAGCAACCCCAGCAGAGTTCTGCCCGTTACCTAGCAATCCCAGCAGAGTTCTACCCGTTACCTAGTAACCCCAGCAGAGTTCTGCTCGGTCCCAAGCAACCCCAGCAGAGTTCTGCCCGTTACCTAGCAACCCCAGCAGAGTTCTGCCCATTACCTAGCAACCCCAGAAGAGTTCTGCCCATTACCTAGTAACCCCAGCAAAGTTCTGCTCGTTACCTAGCAACCCCAGCAGAGTTCTGCCCGTTACCTAGCAATCCCAGCAGAGTTCTACCCGTTACCTAGTAACCCCAGCAGAGTTCTGCTCGTTACCAAGCAACCCCAGCAGAGTTCTGCTCATTACCAAGCAACCCCAGCAGAGTTCTGCTCGTTACCAAGCAATCCCAGCAGAGTTCTACCCGTTACCTAGTAACCCCAGCAGAGTTCTGCTCGTTACCAAGCAACCCCAGCAGACTTCTGCCCGTTACCAAGCAACCCCAGCAGAGTTCTGCCCGTTACCAAGCAACCCCAGCAGAGTTCTGCCCGTTACCTAGTAACCCCAGCAGAGTTCTGCTCGTTACCTAGCAACCCCAGCAGAGTTCTGCCCGTTACCTAGCAACCCCAGCAGAGTTCTGCCCGTTACCTAGCAACCCCAGCAGAGTTCTGCCCGTTACCTAGCAACCCCAGCAGAGTTCTGCCCGTTACCTAGCAACCCCAGCAGAGTTCTGCCCGTTACCTAGCAATCCCAGCAGAGTTCTGCTCGTTACCTAGTAACCCCAGCAGACTTCTGCCCGTTACCAAACAACCCCAGCTGAGTTATGCCCGTTACCTAGTAACCCCAGCAGAGTTCTGCCCGTTACCTAGCAACCCCAGCAGAGTTTCAGCACGTTTCAGAAGTCGGCAATTTGTCCTTGTTTTTTTCCAGAAAATTTTTGTTTTTTTGGCACAAAGTTGCTATTCTCATATTTCTGTACAATGTAAATAAACAAACATAGCTTTTTATCATATTTCTGTGGAAAATGGGAGTACAAACAATAACATTTCAAAGCATTATTTCTAAAGCAATGTTTTCTGCATGAATTATATTCTTCAAAGTCATCTGAAGCATAATAAATCGAGTGGAGTACTTTATGTGGTTAGTAGGTTGTTCAAAGAATTTCTTTATGACTCACAGCTCAAACATTACATTACAGAGCATCAGACAGAGCAGTAAAATGTGCTCTTTATTCTGTTTCAGCTCAAGTGCTGCGCAGCTCCGTGAGCGCACATATTTTTAGAGTGGACGAGCCCTTTGGGAATCGGCAATGTGACCTGGCATTAACAAAACCAAACCAGGAAACTAAAGCTTTCCCAACAGATGTTATGAGAGGAATTAGGAGGAAATGCTACGTGATTACCGCAGGCATCCAGGGAAACGGTAAAAAAAACAAAACAATGAATCGCTTTTAGACAAATGCGGCGTTGAAGTACGTCGGATCGCAGCGGTGAGAGAAAGACTCGGATCCTTCCAGTCAGTTTGTGGCGACTCTAATGCTTCTTGGCAATGAATAGTGTCCATTGATTCAACCACATCAAACTCACTTCCTCTTCACAGAGCGCCCTGCATGCATTTTGAGCATGAGGGAGAGAGAGAGGCACAGGTTGCCAGATCTGACTGATAGTTTCAGCCCAAAAACAACAAAAACAAGTCCACCTGTAAAACAACCAGCTTAAATCCCCTTATAACCCCAAAACCAGCCAAACTCCCCAAAGACGATCAGCCAAACTGTAAAAAAAAAAAAAAAAAAAAAACAATCCGGCCAAATCTGACCCTTTAATGAAATTCATATTGATTACGTCAAATATAGTTTTATAAATATATAACAGTTTATAAAGCAAAGTAGTCAAATTTTGGTAAATCGTTGTTGATCCAAAATATAAGCGGGGTTTTGAACAGTTGCTGTTTTAAATGACAACTAAATATTTTTAAAAACTCTTTTGGGACAACCATATTAATCAAATAAATAGTTTGTCTTGTACATAAATTAATAAACATATAAAGATTTTATGTATTGTGGACCCAGGGGCCAAACAAAATCATCCAGAGGCCGCAAAAGGCCCCCGCACCACACTTTGAACATCCTTGCTGTAGAGGAAATCCATCCAGGATGAGGATTTATCCCACGTCTCCCCTGATCGGCCTGAACAAACTGCCAACAGGAGGAAAATCGCGTTTATCCGACGCTGATTGAGAGTGATCGATGGCGTCACGAAGGTCACGTTTACTCCGCCTGACGAAATAAATCAGAAACCGCCGCGCAAGCAAACCCAGAACACACACATCCGAGTCGACCTCAGACTCGCACCATGTCAGGACAGAAACTTTCAGGTAATCTGCTGGGAGAAACCAGCAGCATCAGCAGACGAATGTAGCCGTAATGTCATCTATCTGTTAGCGTTTGCTCTCAGGGAAGCAGGAAATGGAGATAAAAGTCAGCCAATCGAGTGTCAGCGTCCCGACTGATGGCGTCCCGATAGCGGCGATGGATGTGGAGCGCGCTATGCCTGTAAACCGCTCCAGCTTCATTCATCTGGGCGACGCTTGTAGATGTTACACCAGAATCAATACTGGGATAACTGGGTTGCTTCTTTTTTATTACAGGTTTGGTTGTTAAAGCAAAGTATGAGTCATTATAGGGAACAGTAAAAATTCACAGGGATGCCGACAGTGGTGTGTGTGGCTCGGGTTTTTATGACGAAGAAGAAGAAGAAGAGTCTGCAGGGACAAATAAACCGGACTCTGACTGAAACTAAAATGTCTGACTTCAATCTAACTAATTATCCAACTTTGTTTTCATGGAACGATCAGCCATAACTTTGAAACGGTGACAGGAACACATGGTCTATTTAGCTCAGAAATTCAGTATGTTAAAGCTCTGGTGTCCAAGTGTGGTTCACGGGCCGTTGAGGACCTTGAAATGATTTTGCTCGGTCCCAGATCACTAATAAACAGGAAAACTGATTGACAAATTTTTTTAAATTGTTTTAATTGATCAAATTAATTAAAATGGTCTCAAAAATATATGTTGTTAAGAAACCTTAATTTTATTCATGGTTTGGTTGTGTTTGGTTTTATGCTTTTGGTTGTGTTTTATTTGGGATATTTAAATTATCTTGTTTCTGTGTTAATTTCTCTTTACAAGTGAAAGTTTATTAGTCTGTGAGAAGATTACTCTATTATTTTATTATTACATTATCACTGAAATGGTCTAACACAACATTTATTAGTTACAGCAGTAATTATGAGGTAATTTATTATCCGCAGCTTTATTATGACAGAAATACAATAATGCATAAACTCATTTTAAATTTACGGTTTTGTTTGCACACCCTCATGTTAAAGAGTTTTACTTTATTCTAGAAACATTCATCTCAGATTAATAATACAGTTGAATAATGTATTATTTTATACAATAATTTAAATAAAATTTAGAATTTTTTTTAATTTCAATTTTTAGAAATTTAAATAAATATTGCCAAACAGTCGTCACCATTTTGTTTACGCTGCAATGCATTCTGGGTAGATATCGTATGCTAGGTGCTACCACGCTAGCTAGCTCTGTCAATCTAGATAGAAATCTAGAAAGTGCAAAATAAACATTTACAACTCCAATTTGAACCGAAGCGCTTTGAATCGGATGAGAGGAAATGAAGATGAGGAAGATCAAACGGAGAAGAGGAGAAGTCGAACAAACCAAAATGCCACAAAGATTCAACTGAAGTTTACAAGTAATTAGCACTTAGGTTTATCTGGAAAATCAAATCAAAATCAAGGTTTAGCAAAACCGCTAGCTGAAATAGCCCACTATTAGCAGAAATGTGCCCACTGCTGAAGCCAACCAATTAAAACAGATGCTAATAGCTAGTCCTGTTAGCAAGAAAGGTGCAATGTGAGAATTAATTCCAGTGCATTTCATGGTATTTTCTGCTGGGAGGTGAGGAAGAGCCATGACCGCAGTGTAGCGCTAGGTCAGCCATCTTTGACAGTGTGGATTAACGTCAAGCTGTCATCATCTGTAGTTCAGCTGCTCAGGGCACGAGTTTCCGTCTGTACTGACGTTCTCTCTTCGGAGGTAACATAAGCATGTGTGTCCCCTAAACATCTCAACCAACTAATTCTGATTCAGTTATAAACAAGCAAAGAGCCAAACAGATCAAATACAAACATCCAAACATAATCGACCATACCGCATGCAAAGAAACTTATGCATATTCACATCTTTCATCACTCAATCAACCAGTCTGGAAACAAAATAAAAATTTAAGTCCTTTATGTTGAAATCTGATGCTTTTCCACAATTATGCTACGACAATGATGCACAACACAGATAATGAAAACAGTCACCAATTCTCAACCGCAGATGTAAGACTTCTTTACATCTGGAACGATTATCTTCTTACCTTAAGTCACAATGCACGTCCCATATTCCCAATTCTTAGGCACTCCCCGTCAACTTGCAGGTGTTGGTGTCGCACAAGACAGGTCTGTGTCCCGGTCATCAACCTGGAGCCAGGAAGACAAAAACAGACTAAAACCTGAAGTTATTATCTTCGGACCCAAAGAGGAACATCTGGTCAGCCAGATTCAGTTATTACAGCAGAGATTAGAGATCAGAGCTGAACCTTCAGAGTCACATAAAGACAGTTGAAAGTCGCCTTCTGTACCTGAAGACATAACAGACTAACGTTCGCTAGATCTAGAGGAACTCATCCATGCGTTTATCGCATTGATTATTGTAACAGTGTTTCACAGGTTAGAATAAACTTTAAATATTCTGTCAGCTATAATCTCTGAACAGTTTAGCACTAAATATTTATTAACATCTGCTGTTGTTTTATCAACCGTCCTGACGTCTCTGGACTTCTGGTTCTGTCTGATTAACCATAAGCTGAACCTGATTGGTTAATCTGAACAACAGTTTTACTGCAGATTAATCTACACAGAGTTAGCCTGACCAGCTAACTGATGACAAGATGTGTAGGATGTTGTAAACGATAATTTTATTAATCTATCATTATTTGACAGTTAATCAATAAAGTAATTTAAAATGTCATAAACAAAATACTGGTATACTGAATTAACAGCAGTATTAATATGGAGCCAACATCAGCCCGTTGTTCATATTGTGCTTCCTAACAATTACTTTCTGTGTTTAGAAAATTAACTCTTACATAGTAGTTCAATCTTAAATTAATCTGGACAAATGTGTACAAAAGCTGAGTTATATTCGGTTTAATAAAAAGCAGCAGGTTCACAAAGACACTTATAAAATGTCTAATCTCTAGTTATGTATTCATCTTCAGTCAGTTCAACAGATTAACTCTCACTCGCCAGCATTTGTAGCTTTTGTGTCCATGTTAGCAACGGGACAGAAAAACATTGAACGCCACACTGCGCTCTGCACGTATTGTTGTGACCGGCATGATATGAAATTATTTCCAGTGGTTATAAGGCCATATTGAAGCTACCATCGGCTTCCGTAGCCGTTCCGTCTCTGTTCCACCTGTATAATCACCTACGCGCTCTACGCCTTTCGCTACGAGCATCGCTGTGCGCATGCGCTTACCACGAAGTAGGACGGATTGTTGGGTAGCACAAATAGTCAAACACCGTGGAGAAGGTGTTCCGTCCATCGCGCCAGTTATTTAAAGATGTCTATTGATACACCGAAAACGATTAAACCGAAGATTGTTATCAATCAATGAATCACCAGGATGCACCGGATCGAACTTGACACTGGACATGTTATGCTAGCAGCACTTAGCATTCGTCACTCATAGCCGAGTGAGAGCGTGGTGCCACAAATAATCACCCGGCTGGAACCGGTGAGCTAAAAAAGAAACATAATTTACGAAGCTGCCGGGAGATATTTGATCGAGGATTTAATAATCGAGGTACTCGAATCATTCACAATAATCGTTACAACCCGGTGGGTGGCCTAAATATAACTGAGTATTATGGCCATTCTAAAAAATTAATAAAATACGAGAATAATTCGAAATATTATGGGCATAAGCCATAAAGTTATTCATAATATGACTATACTTTATATTGTTTCAACTCTTATACGACTTAATCTCGTATATTATGACTTTATTCTTATTTATAACTTTATTCTCCTAAGTGTTTTGCTTCATGTTGTAATATGGACCTAATACACCATCTACTTAAAACATATTCTGAATATTTAATATATGCTGAAATATTTGAAATAATATACTGAATAATTATACATGCTTATATACGTATGTACTGTAATTTTAACTACTAATTAATCATTCATTACTTAGTATTTCTAAATACTGAAACATTACTTATTACAATACTACATTCTATTTCAACTCATGTATTAATTGTGTCACTAAATAACAACCTTAAGATGTTTTTGGTTGCTTTTGGAGAGCTACTACTGCATTATTTCCTGCGTTTCTTTAGTTGCTTGAATGCTGGCGGACTCTCAGGCACGGTGCTGGGACATGATCCAATTCAGGCCGTGTTATGAATCTCAATGACATTCCGAATCAAATCAGTCATACGAGCAGGAACACTCAGCTCAGGGCGATTGTCTACCTGGAATGATTGCTTACAAGAAGCCGCCCCTATGTACATGAAGCCATTTAGAAGCAAAGTGGTTTACATTCAGACAGATTCCAGCTGACAGGAGATGGAAACGTCTTTGTTCGGGCAGAGGCATGTCCTTCATTCTGATTTAAAATAGAAGCCGAGTTATTTTAAGCATCGTCCAGCTGATGCAGAGTCGACGTTTCGGGTTGTTGAGGATGAAGCTGGAGAGACGTTGCTGCTCCATCATGATGCAGAGAAGACAACAGCACAGATTTACAGGCAGATTAGAGCCACCAGCTAAACCGATACCAGAACCAGAACCAGACCGGACATCCACAAAACACAACCACAGCTGCACATTTACTCAGTAACTTAAGTGAAACATTAACTTTAGGGTATTTACTTTAACTCGAGTAATTTTATCATAAAGTATTTCTACTCTTACTTGAGTAAAATTTCTGGATTTCTTCCCACTGAATGAAATTCATCCATCCATCCATCCATTTTCTGAACCCTTTTTCCTCAGTGGGTCGGGAGGGTGCTGGTGCCCATCTCCAGCCAACGTTTCGGCGAGAGGCGGGTCACCCTGGACAGGTCGCCAGTCTGTCGCAGGCAACACAGAGACACACAACCATGCACACACACACTCACACCTATGGACAATTTGGAGAGGCCAATTAACCTGACAGTCATGTTTTTGGACTGTGGGAGGAAACCGTAGTACCCGGAGAAAACCCACGCACGCACAGGGAGAACATGCAAACTCCATGCAGAAGACCCAGCCGGGATCGAACCCAGAACCTTCTTGCTGCCAGGCAACAGCTCTACAACTGCACCACTGTGCAGCCTGAATGAAATTCAACATGTTTTAACCAAAAATCCACCAGACTCAGACACACACCTGCAGATTTAAAGTTTAATATGTTTTATTGAAAGAAAAATGATTTGTAAATATTTATTTCGCCTGATTCTGTTTTTTTTGTTACTTATATGAATTATTGTCATTTGTTCCTTAAATAGCAAATTTCAACTTAACTTTATTTTGGTCCTTCTGATGATGTAATTTTAAATATTGAATTATTGATAATTTGATCAGATACTCAGTACTTGAGTAAACTTTTACCAAATACTTTTTTACTCTTGAGTAATTTCTTGGACGGCTACTTTATACTTTACTTGCTTAAAACATGCTGAAGTATTTCTACTTTACCTGAGTACAGTTTCTGGGTACTACATCACCTCTATCACCATATTGTGATCGTATGATACGAGACTCTCCTCTTCCTCCCTCAGCTGCTGTTGCCATCTGAAGAAATGCACCAAAACAACCAGAGTTTGCAACATGTATTGTTGTATGTAGCATATATGCTACTGATAGCATGGTGTCCATCCATTCTTAAAAAGCCTTAAATGTCTTCATTAAAGAAAACGTACGCTGGCTTTAATAACTCAAGTTTGTTATTTAATGTTGTATGTTCACATAAAAAAGTCCCACACGAAAAAACCTATCAGACAGAAGTTTGAATCAGAAGTTTCAATCACTGAGATCTTGACTCGACGCGTTTGAAGCAAAAAGCTGCTAATGCTTGCTAGCTAGCTAGAGAGCTATATGCCATGTTTAAGAGCCGACACTGTTGTCTTGTAACATTGTTTATTATTGTGTATATTTAGATATTTACTAAACTGTATCTTCTTTAGTATGTTTTGGTGAAAAGCGCCATCTAGTGGAAGTAGTTGACAAACCACAATACAGTGGTTCTTACCTTTTTGAGGTACCGAACCATCAGATCATATGCGCATTCACTGAACCCTTTTTTTTCCAAATTCAAGACATATGAGTGGCCCAACTAGAGTCTAGTTGACTCTAGAGTCCAGTTGGGTCACCCCAAGATCACCAAGTCTTCTTAAAAGGTAGAGTCCCTGAGAACATTCTTCAAATATAGTCAGTGTTTTCAGCAAAGTGAGCTGACTGTCCAGGAACGACCCAAGGTATTTAAATTTGCCACAGTTTCAACAGGTTGGCCATCGGGAGAAACTAGATCCACTTTAAGGTTTTGTTTAGATCATTTGATTAGCTCTACATTGTTAAGAGAATGAAAAATTAATAATAATAATAAAGACTTGCGGTATTCTGATTTAGTAAATTATAATAGTTGTGTTACCACCTCCACACCACTAGAGGCAGTACCAACCCCGAAAAGATCGACTAAGGAGCAGATTTAGAAGTTCACCGAAAGCTACAGGATTTGGTAAAAACTGTGAGCTTTGCTGAAGTAAATAAAGACACAAGTTCAAATCCATGTTGACAGTGGAGCTCCTTCAATCAGGGCTCCTCCGCAGCTCTGATTGGCTAAGCAATGTAACGTGATCCTCTGATTGGCTAAGCAATGTAACGCGATCCTCTGATTGGCTAAGCAATGTAACGTGATCCTCTGATTAGCTAAGCAATGTAACGTGATCCTCTGATTGGCTAAACAATGTAACGTGATCCTCTGATTGGCTAAGCAATGTAACGTGATCCTCTGATTGGCTCAGCAATGTAACGTGATCCTCTGATTGGCTAAACAATGTAACGTGATCCTCTGATTGGCTAAGCAATGTAACGTGATCCTCTGATTGGCTAAGCAATGTAACGTGATCCTCTGATTGGCTAAACAATGTAACGTGATCCTCTGATTGGCTAAACAATGTAACGTGATCCTCTGATTGGCTAAGCAATGTAACGTGATCCTCTGATTGGCTAAGCAATGTAACGTGATCCTCTGATTGGCTAAACAATGTAACGTGATCCTCTGCAGCAAGTGATGTCAAAGTGGGGCGTCATCACGACTTTACACAAGTTAATGTGTCTTTACCTCCAGCAGAGGCTCCGCCGAACCCCTGAGACCGACTCACCGAACCCCTGGGGTTCGATCGAACCAGGTTAAGAACCACTGCCACAATAAAAGTTGTGCACTTCAAATGGATGTGACGTTAGTTAGCCTGGTTCCTTGCTGTGTTGTGGCATGCCATAAAAAGAGCCCAGAAATATCACAGTTTACATATTTATACAAGCATTTTTTTATACGTTTCTGTCGTGATTTACATCTTAAATTTTATTCTTATTTTTCTTATAAAAACTTACATTTGAATTGGTGAAACTTCCATACATCATCACTATAAGGTAAATGAATGGGTATAAATTTTTAATTTTATTTTTTTATTTCTATGATTGTAAACAGGTTTATTGGTGGAAAGGAAACTAATGAAACACTTCAGGTCAGAAGAACATTTGCTGACAGAAAGCAATCGGCTGGCTGACGTTGTTTTGGTTCGTCACGGACATTTCCGCTCTGCAGATCTAAGTTGGTTAGAAACTAAACGACTGCAGGAGAAACAGAAATAAAGCTGTGAATCCTGGCTGACCTCAGGATATGATTATTATTCTTCAGTTAACGAAGTATCTTAATGCGTTGCATCCTCTAATTACAATGACTGAAACCTGTTTTCCCACTAAATCCTATTATTAGGTAATTATTTTTGTTCATGTATTATTTCAGAAAAAGCCTCCAGCCATTTTGCTTTAATGTATAAATAAATAAAACTCGCCCTCCTTGTTGCCTAACCAGCAGTGACAGAGAACATGATATAACTCAAACTTTATGAAATAATCTGTGCATTCAGACGTCAAACAGCAGAAAATATCTGATATGTTTCAGATTAAATGTGACTGAACACGTCAGGAGCTGCTTTTCAGCTGCAGCGTAACGGGGGAAATTAAACCGCTCCCGCTTTTCTGTTTTCTCTGACGCTCCTCCATCTTTTGTTCGCCGTTTCTGTTTGTTGCGTCTCGTGTCTCCCAGAGACAGAGGACGGCGTTGACAGGAAGTTAACTCTTCTTCTCTCATTAGTCAGGATTGTGTTTCAGTGGCAGATGTCCAATCAGAGAGAAAACCGGCTCAGATCCTGATGTTAGCGATGCTACCAAAGTGTACGGGAGGATTTTAAACCGAAATACGTCGGATTTATTCAGAGTCCAGTCAGGATGAGATTTAAAGGGGCAGCATCATGTAAAATCAACTTGTTGTAGCTTTAAATCAGGTTATAATGTTATTCCCTTGATGTGCCTCGATTCTTTCATGTATGTTTAGGAAATCTTTTAATCTCCATGGCAACAATCCAGCTGTGCAAAACGCCTGGGTGTACCTAGCTCCTCCCCCTTTCAGTTCCTTCAGACTAGCCAGCAGACAATAGATCTCATTATAGAAGCTAGTTCTCAGTGAAAAGCTGGTAAAAATGTTGTTAAAGGGTTAAATAAGGAGCCATGTTGGATGACTTCCCAATTTGAAGGCATTAAATTACAAAGTCAAATTTGTTTTGATATATACAGCATTTTTATAACAACTGAAGGTAACGCAGATTCATTGAGTTATAAAATGTTTTTATGTGCCTAGAAAACATAATATTGCCAATTTAAAACATGTTGAGACAAACGGGAAGCAGAAAGTCTTTTCTGGCTCAGTTTTATCAGAATCTTTGCTCTTGTGCCTTGAATCTCAAACTTAGACACCTGGATGGCTGTGCATCCTTGAAAAGTCATAACTTTGTGTATCTAAATTAAGGCCTCAAATGTTACGTTCATAAGTTGTCTTTAAATTTTCCATGAAAGGACTAAGAAAGGCAGTAAAATGCTCCCGTATGACAGAAAGGAGTTTATTAAATCTGAACTCACAAATAACAGATTCATCATTCGGTGGAGTTAAAATTCAGACTGGATGAAAACCAGCCTGGAAAATCTCTCTGTCGACAGATTAAATGACTTTATGACTTTTAACTGAGGCCTGAAACTTTTCTGTTGGGATGTTTTATTTTTATTTATCAACTTATTCTGCTGTATTATTGTTTTTGTTCATCACTTCAGTGCAGCTTAACCTGTTTTAAAACGTTGACATGCTGAGATTTATGCTTTCCTGAGATAATCACTGATTTTTTGGGGCATTTTTCTGTGAAACGTCCTGCTCACACTGATACTGATCAGAAAATCAATGGATCTGATCAATAATTTCCCAATCCTGCGATCATTAAAGTGCACCTTATCTTTAGTTTACGTTTTACACTGTAAAAACACAAATCCTATCAAGTATTTCTGTCCCGTTTCTAGTGTAAATATATCAGTAAACTTTAAAGAATTCAAAACTAACAAGTAACTTTTCACTAATATATAAAAACTTGTTTTAAATCAGTAAGTCCTTAAAATCCATCCATTTTCTAACACCCTTATCCCTCAGTGGGGTCAGGAGGGTTGATGGTTCATCAGTTAGTGTACCGGGCGAGAGGCGGGTCACCTGGACAGGTCACCAGTCTGTCGCAGGGCAACACAGAGACACACAACCATGCACACACACACTCACACCTAGGGACAATTTGGAGAGGCCAATTAACCTGACAGTCATGTTTTTGGACTGTGGGAGGAAACCGGAGTACCTGGAGAAAACCCACCATGCACAGGGAGAACATGGAGACTCCATGCAGAAAGACCGGGAATCGAACCCAGAACCTTCTTGCTGCAAGGCAACAGCTCTACCAGCCCTCGTCCTTGATATTGATGAAGAAATTGTAGTTTCACTGGCAGATTATTTTACTTATAATGTGAGGAAAATATCTTGTTATAAGTGAAATAATCTTTCTCTGTTATCATCAATATGAAGGAACTATTGACTAAAACAAGCTTTTATATATTAGTGAAAAGTTACTCGTTAGTTTGCTATTTTAAAGTTTACTAATACATTTGCACTAGAAACAAAACAAAATGACTCGGTAAGATTTTGTGTTTTTGCAGTGTAGGGGTTTTACAGTGGAAGCAGAGAGGTTGAACTTACATTTTCTGCTTTGTCTCCATATATGTAAATAATAACATCTTGTGTGTTTTGTTTTATTTTTATTCGTTCTCATTCTGAAGCTGAATTATTTGTGGCTCTACATACATATTGTCTCTCATGAACGTTTCCACAGGCAGCAGCGCAGCAGGAAACCTTCAGTGTTTGTAAGTTCAGGATCTTGACCTCATAGGAGCCGCCAGCCGTGACCTGCAGCAGCTCCCAGACTCCTCAGCGCTGATGAGACGATAAAAGAAGCTCCAGTTTTCATGATGCGCCGTTCAGGAGCCGCTTGAAGCCGAGAAGCCGCCGCGCAGCTACAACTCCGAGCTGCGTCTGCAGATCAGAGATGGTGGTTTGTAAAGTTTCCAGCCAAACAGAGGGAGTTTGTCCTCTGCTCATGTGGTGCCGCCTCCAGGAAAATCGCCGTAACCCGGAAGAGCGGCGTGAAGACGCCGGATTTTCACCAAACATTACGGTTTCTGCATAAAACGCAGCTTTACTTCAGATGAAATGTCTGCAGAAATCATCTGCGGTGATCGCTTTGAGAAAATAAACAGGAACATAAGAGTTACGGACGCAATCATTTCTCTAACATTGTTTTTAAAATGATTCTTTTATTTATATTACTTCATTAATAGTTTGTTTAACTACATATGTCAGTTTCAGTAACCAAATGGATTTTGTTGATCTATATTTGACTTTCTCTACTTATAAACATCTGTAATAAATCGCTCCTGTTAGCTGCTAACACAGCTAACACAGCTAGCGGTATTAGCTCCTAATATCATCGAAATAAGAGCTGATGCTCTTATTTTGAAATGTAGCTTGGAACGTTCTCTGTTAACAAGGCGAAAGGAAAAGTTATGAAGACTCACGACTTTACACCTTTATTCTGGTAATATTATAACTTTATTCCTGTATTTTAGCAATATTATGACTTTATACTCAAATATGACTTTAGTCTTTAAATATTACTTTATTCTTGTTACACTTTGACTTCATTCTTGTTTACTTTATTCTCGTATTATAGCAGCTTTATTCTGATATCTACTGAACTTTTTTCTGGTATTATTAGTCCTTTCTTCTCGTCTGACTCTGTTCTTGTAATTGTAATTATTTTGTGTATTTCTGGTTCTCTGCTGTAGAATCAGCAGCCAGATGTTTCATAAAGCCTCCTCTCTCTGCTGCGTGTCTCATGATGATGGACACTCATGCACATCACCCTCTGTAAACGAAGCGCACCAATCGATACACCTTTCCTCTCGTAAAAGCCCTCTCTGGCACGGCGCCGCCTCATCAGGCTGCTGCAAACCAACCTGCTGCTTGGCAGAGTCACTTCTCTGCTCAAACATACCGCCGTGGAGCCAAGAGCGCCGACATGAGAGGCCTCAACGCGCCGAAGAGGCCCTCAGCCTGGAGAGGGCCACATGAGGCGGGCTGAGAGCCGCGAATGAAAAATAAAAAGATGCCAGAGAGGCTGGCGGTCAGGCAGCTGGCACGCTGACAGCCACACTGCGGAAAAAATCCAGGAAAAATCTGATTCCCTTCAGCCCAGCTGCTGGAAACAGAAACTGCAAAAACTACAGCCTGCTGAGTTTTCATGTTTCGTTTCATTTATTTCAGCAAAGCAAGTCCTCAGCAGGACAAGAGAAAACATGTGCACATAACCAAGAACAAAATAACGAGCTTAGCGCTTCAGTTTGAAACGTCGGAATTTCAGCCCCATTGAAATTCATTGAAATTCTTCAGAATTCCACAAATTCAGCAGAAACTTTCTGCTCTTTGACCTTTTATTACGTCTACTTCCTTCAACTTGGAAACTCCATTCAACTTTTAAACAAATCACAAAATGTTAAACTATCTTCAAATGATTCAGCTATTTGATATCTCTTGTGGTTTTCCTAAAATCTCGATTTAAATCAAACTTTTTTGCCAGTTTCCAGGTTTATAATGTGGCGGAACTGACAATCTGCAACTTTCCCACAAACAAAATGCATATTTCACTCTGCAGAAATAATTTATGCATCAAAACGTAGCCACAGATGTCTGCTGTGAGGAAATGTTAGCATCACTGCTGTAGGTCTGACAGTTTTCTGTAAAACACTTGAGGAGCTCAGGAATGTCGTCTCCTTTTCTGCTGTTTCAGCCTGAAGTGAACAGTTTTAATCCCGATGCTTTTTTCTGTTTCATCAATATATCACTTTAAAACTCAACAATTATCAGACATTTGTAATCAAAACTATCTTATGGTTTTCATAAGATGCCAGTTTACTGTGCGAAAGATCAAACAATTATATTAGATAAACAAAATGAATATAAACTGTGAAGACAAGAAAACCTATAATAATAATAATAATGAGCATCGTAAATATCAAGCCTCAAATTAATTACCAACTCTGTGCCAAAGTATAAATTGTTCATAATCTGTGCTATATGACAAGAAATAAAATAAAAAGTCTGATAATGATGTCAGTTTCTCCAAGAGGTGAATACACTGAAGTGTTTTGAAATGAAAGAAGAAGAAAAGAAGAAGAAGAAGAAGGAGGAGAAGGAGAAGGAGGAGGAGGAGGAGAAGAAGGAGAAGAAGAAGAAGAAGAAGAAGAAGAAGGAGGAGGAGGAGGAGAAGAAGAAAGTGCCGTTAAACCGTCTGCAGCAGCCAGAACCAGATGTTCTGCCTGAAAACTACAGGAAAACCGTAAACAAAGCCGCCGAGGGATTCATTACCGCTGGAGGCTCTCGCATCGTCTTATGAACAACAATCCAATCATGACTTACACGCAGGAAGTCACTTCGTCTGCAGCACAAACACAAAGGTACCGTCTCTGAGAAGCGGCCACAAAGGAGCGTTTCCTGCCACGTAAATCTCTCAGGACGTAAAACGACGATTCCTCAGACAAACAGGAAGAAGGCTTCAATAAAAACCGCGTTACAGTTTTTTAAATTATATTTAGTATGTTTTACATAAAGGCTCAAATAAGGCCATTTTGGATAAGAAAATAGAAGATAATTGGCCATCAAGGAGTAAATCTATGCCAAAAAATAGGAAATGTTTAGATTAATCTATTTGGAATAAAGAAAATTTAATTTAAGATCTGACAACAAATAAAAACAAATTTATAAGAAAACAGGAAATAATTTCTGGGATTTATACAAAATCCCAGAAATGTTGAGATTTTAAACAACCTTTGCCTAATTGAGCATCATGACTGTGGGTCTGTGCCTTACCAGGGGCATAAAACTCTGAAAATCTACGTCTCCGTAAAAAATGTGTATTTTGATTAAACGCATCATTAAAACGGCAGTATTGTGTGAAAACAACGTCTTTTTCCAGCCTTATATCTTGTTATAATGTTATTCTCTCATCAAAAACAAACCTGGAGTTCTTCTTTGATTCTTTTATTCATGTTTCAGAAATCCTGTAATCTCCATGGCAACCGTTCAGCTGCATAAAAACGGCTGAGTGGGCTTAGCTCCGCCTTCGAGTCAGAGCTCCTCCCCCCACTCAGCTCCTTCAGACTAGCCTAGCAATTAGCAAACACCTGGAGCTACTTCTCAGAGATACGTTGTTAAGGGGTTAATAGAGGAGCTATGTTGGGTTGACTTCAGGACTTTTTAAAGAGACAGAGACCCGATTTCAAGGCATTAAATTATGAATTAACATTTCTAAGTTATATTTGATATTTTTAGCATTTTTATGACATCCGAGGTTAACATAGTTGCTTGATTGTGCTGTAATTTGGCTCTACATGCCTGTAAAACATAATTCTGCCCTTTCATATTTGTAGTTGTGTGTCTGTCTGTATATTTATGTCAGAGCTCGTTTTTAGAAATCCGTGCAGGTCGGTTGAAAAACTCTCCCCCTCTGGAGGAACAGCGGCTCCGATAAACCTTCCTGCCGAGTCTGCAGTCCCTTCGTTTCTCACAACCACTTTTTCCAGACATGCAAACATGTTAGCTGTTCATCACAATCACGTTTCTGAGCGTAAAACAATCTCTCTGCTTTCTGCAGCTTTACTCTCGAGTCCCTGCAGAGGCAGCTGTGCATATGTTTGGAAGACATCGATACTTGAAACCCAAGCCAACTCGGCATGTTTTACCGCGCCTCATAAGCTTTCTGCATATTGTTTAGGGTGGGAAAAAAACAACAACAACAAAAAAAACAAGCACATGACTATGAAATATAAAAAAAAAGATAAAGGAAATGTTGCAAGAGATTGCATCTTCTTCCCGGAGCAGGAGGTCAGAAGTTCAGCAGCTCCATTCGTGTCAAAACTTCATCCAGAATCTCAGTGATGAATCAAAGAAAGCGTCTGCTTGTCTGTGCTTCATCTGTTTGGACAACAGTTTGTCTGGTCCGCCTCAGATCTGGCAGGTTTGTTACCGGAGGCATGTTTGAGGACTGTAATCGGCTCTGCTCTCGTCTGGTGGTCCTCGCCTGTTCTGTTGGTGTTTACCACAGCGCCTAAGTTTCCCTTGTTTCTTAGCAACATAACGAAAGGTCACGGCGACGTGACACTCGCTACGGAGGCTCTGATTCCAGATGCGTGACCTTTCTGCTGATGATGCAACAGGTTTAGATAATCAGCATAAGGACGCAGTGTTTGTTTTAAAGAGACGGGGCTGACGGGACTCCAGTTACGACTCGTCCGGTTAAAGTTCCTGATGCGGAGATAAGAAGCTGAGGAGTGTCCATGCCGGTTAAACAGCTTCATGCTCAGAAAATATGAAACTCTGGACGTTTTTTTTTAAGCAAATCGGCTCCATGAGTCAAAACTGACATAAATTTCAGCCAATAAATCAACCAACAATCTGATCGATGCCACAGACACACGCTTTGTTCCAGAGGGGATCATCTTTCTGTTACACTTTATTTGAAGGGGTGTGCATAAGTCTGACATGATACTGTCGTAAACATGACATAACACCTGACGTGAACACAAAGAAGTCTTTATGAATGTTTATGACAGTTGTCATGAAGTGTCATTTGGTAAATAATGACACTTTTAATGCAAAGTTGCTCTACAAGTTGCATTGAAAGTCCATTAAAAATGCCAACTTTGCATTAAATTATCATAATTTACAAAATCATGCAAAGCCGCGGCGTTAATCACAGGTGTGTTCACACCTGATAATCCGGTAGAGTCGGTTCAATTTGAGATCAAAACTGAAACGTTTGCTCCATCTCCAGCTGCTGTGGCTCTGAGTCAAACCAACCAAACCCTTTGAAAAACCTGTTCCCCTCCTGGCCTGTGGGGGCGCTACATCAAGAAGGAAACGACACAAAAACCTCTGAAGACACTGAGCACAACAAAATGTCAACAAAAATGGTGTCATATTTTAGCACTTGGAGGATTTCGAGTCAGTTCTCCCGCTAACGCTAGCCTAGCATGTTTGTTTTGGTTGTATTTACCCAGAATGCCCTGCACTGTAGTTCACTTCTTGTTTTTGGAGCGGACTCTGGTCCGCTTGGTGTTCACATATGCATCCAAACTGAACCACAGTTCACTTCAACTGAACCGAAACCAGGTTTGGTTTTAGGTTTGATCAGCATTCACTCCTTCCAAACGAACCGGAGTTGGACTAAAGCAGACTAAACAGAGCTGGTGTGAATGCACCTTATAATAAATCAAAGCAATTTGTTGTAGTAGCTAAAATCACCTGAAACATTTTAAGCTCCCTCTAAAAACGCTTGCAACTGTCTATTTCAAGAGTTCAAAGACAAAATATAAGTTATTGTGCATTAATACACACAGTGGAAACAGTTTTAGCGCCACAGAAGCTAACATCAGCTAAGGTCTTCCTTAGCCGTACTCCTGGATCGGCTGCTTTGCAAACGTTAGCAATAGCATGTCAATTAGCATTGTGCTACAGGTATTTCTGGTCTTCTTTGCCGCTATGTACGTCTAGTATTAAGCTCTACTTTTCTTTGATGTTGTAATTATTATTATGATTTCAGAGGTTTTGATATGTTTACGTTTATATTCCAGTTTTCTAGTGAAAACTGTAATTCCCCACTTGTGAGACACGTAAAAAAATAACAACAAATGAAATCTTTTTCAAATCTTTGATATGTAAAAAGAATAAAATTCAAATGGCTTTAGTAGTTTACAGATTCTGTTTGGGATCCCAGTATTTGTATTATTTCCTAAGGTGGTGATTTTTTTTTTAAACTAAACCTTCAGTGTGAAATCGTTGCTGCAATTATAGATTATAGTCAAATTTAAAGAGTTTTATACACTTTTTACACACATGGAAGCTAAACTGGGTAAAAAGGCAAATAAATCAGGATTTTAGATGCTATAAAGCTGAGACCAAACTTATGAGAAAATGTGGACGCTGCTTCGAAACCAATTTCTTCATGGCTGTAATTAATTTACATTTTAAATCAAACTGGAATCAATTTGCCCTTGAGCTGTGCACAACAATTTAACCTAATTAGGAATAAAATCAGCTTTCTGACAGTTTTTCATCAAAACACTTTAGGTTTAGGTTTTATGGTTAATATTAAATAAACAAAAATGACACAAAAAACAGAGGCGGGTAAAAAAGAAAAATATAATTCAAGTAAGAGAAGCACCACTGATTCATACTTTAACTCAAGTAAAAGTAAAAACGTATTTGGTAAAAAGTCTACTAAAGTACTAAGTTACTGAATTTTTGAATTAAAACATGTTTGTTTTTCATTCAGTGGGAAGAAAATCCAGAAATTTTACTCAAGTAGAAAATACTTCAAAATAAAATAACCCATAAAAATACTGAGTAAAAATGTTTGTTTTTTTTTTTCAAAAAAGTTACTAAAGTAACTCTTACAAAAACATCTTGATAACATTTCTGCTGCACCTCCTGTTAGCTGTCAGCACTTTTTATTTTTCAGTTGCTGTAATTTAAAATCTCGTTTGTTCTGCTGGGAATCGTTTTAGCAAAAACAGACAAACGTTTTATTAAACATGAACTGTACGGGTTTGATGGCGATTATGTCATCTTCCTGCAAATAACACCTGAACATGGCCGCCAGGAAAGCCTATACTTCCTGCCGCTCCAGGAGGAGATTACAGTCGCCTGAATAATTAACGAAAACAAGCTGCCAAACATCAAATATTGAGCAGGTAATGTTTATATGTGAACAATTAAGACGGCAGGAGAAGCACTTTCTGGTCTAAAAGAGAGACGATGTCAGCCAAATGCAGCTCCATCTACCTGGAGATCAAGAAGTCCTGCTTTGGTGTTTTAAGCATCGCGCTGATCAATAATGAAGCACGATGAATTAGTAATGAAGGCAGAACAACCACAGTGGTGAAACATCCTTTTGTGACCTCTCTCATGGCTTTTATATGGAGCTGCGCAACAAGTTCAGGACCAGAAAGGTCAGAAAGAGGCAAGGAGTACAATTACTGTAAATCTATTAAGGTTTAAATGAATTCAACAGGATAGCTGCTACCATGTAGCCATGCATCCGAGATCATCGGTGACAAACTTTATGTTACATGCAATAATTGTCCATTCAAAATTACTTTAAAACAAGAAAATACAGTTTTTTAAAAAGGATTCACACCAATGCTGAATTAAAATAAAAAAATTATCGTTTTCAGATTCTTTTAAGTTAAATGATTTATTCTCAGTTATAAGAACAAGATTTTGGGTCAGTTTCTTTCAGATCAGTTGATATTTTTAGCTAATTTTGGTCCAGCAAAGTCTCAGGATAAAATTATTTCTACTCACTATAAAACCTTGGATCATTAAAATACAAATATTTGTGTTGTACTTAACATTTTCCATTGTGAAAAATTATGTCTGGAATAATTTTACTGTGATTAAAACAAAAAGTAAAATAAACAAACTTGTATTTTGTTGAACTCCAGTTGGAGGTCAGAAAAATATCATCCCAAGGGCCACAAATGGCCCCCGACCTGCAGTTTGGACTCCTCTGTTCTAGATATATTAAGCTTAATGTCATACCTATTATTGGCTAACATCAATTTTTGGTTTTCTTTAATGTGTAAACTGCTGACTTTTATTTTGTGCATCACTACATCGCGATAATTTAATTTTACCAGTTAAATGTAACGGTTGTCGACCGCTGCTGCTGAAGCTCTGACTAAAACCACGGAACCAGATGTATAAAATGGCTCCATGTAAACTAGACGGTAAACTACTGTAGTTAATTTATAAATCACTAGCTGCGTTTCTAATGGACACGAGGAAATTTGAAAAAAACACTTTTTTTTTGGCCGTATTGAAATTAATTTTGCAAAACTCTGACGGAAAAACTTTTTTTGCATCAAACGAACCACATTACCAGTAACTGCATGTTGCTACTGGCAGAAACAACAAAAAATCAGACAGGAAGTAGCTGGAGTATGACGTCATTGCATGTTTTTAATGATTTATCACCTGTACAAACTTATTCACGTTATTTTATTGCGTCCATTAATGGAATTTAAAAATTCTATATTTTTTGACATTTTCTTTGTGTTTTAACAGTTTAAACACCAAATATCCATCAAAACACTCGGTGGAAACCATCTTAGCACTCCAACAGAAGCTAACAGCTACGGTCTTCTTGTTTCTGATTTAACGGTTCAGCCAAGGAACATGAAGAGCGCTTTCGTATTGGCTACTTTGCAAAAACGCCAGCCAATAGCATGTCAAGTAGCATTTAAGCTAGGTATTTTAGCTTCCCAAGCTGCAGTTTTGCTACCAATATGCAAATTCTCCACAAATAATTTGGATTTACCTTCCACAGAAAAACCTGTGAATATAAATGGTTCAGTAAGTATGAAAAAATCTTAAAAATTATAAATCTTGTTGGGCTTATCATCACTTCCCTGACTCTAAAAGCTACATATGGATCCCAAAGCTGCTAACCACAGCTAACCGTAATGAAACAGCGTATAGATTTATGAATACAGTGGAGACAAATGTCCAACTGACTGTCCAATTTACCACCAGCTAGATTGTTTTTCAATTCTTTGGGTCAGTGACATATTACGTGAACTGGAAAACCTGGACGTAATGAACTGAAACTGGGAATATTGCCACTTATCCAACTGGTATCTGACAGACTTCGCTCAATAGATCAATTCCTCCGCTGTGCTAACGCAGTGGTCCCATTAAATGGATCGTCCGTCCATTAAATGTAGCTTCACCGGAGCGTGCGTAAGAAACTGCTGACCGCTTCTGGTTCTTCTTCTTTTCTTTTTTAAATCTGATGGAAATGAACCAGCTGCTCAGGATCCTCCACTGTGAAAACAACACATTTCCATAAAAGCTGCTCATATTGGCTGTTTTCTCTTCTATACGTCAGGAAGACGAAGACAAACAACAAGTTTTGGTTTGAAAGAAGAAAAAATCAGCATAAATTACCCAAATCAAGAAATGAGTCCAAAAAGTTTCAGAAACTCACAACCAACTCCAGCTCTGCACAAACCCAAACTCACATAACGTCACAACCAAACTTATTATGATTAACTAAAACTGAAAAAACAATAACTGAAATGAAAAGGTAGTTAATTAACTCAAGTTTAGTTACCTTAAGTTAGCTAAAACGAACTAAATATAGATATAGATACGACCTTCGTTTTTGTGTTCATGAATTTATTTATTAGCCTTTCAAACAATAGATTTCAGAACACAAGCAGTTTACGTCAGCTGTCGACAATTTACGGCGCTTATGCTAGTCGCAAAATGGCGGCAGCAAAAGTTGAGGGAGACATTTTTAAAAATAAGAGCTGTTGAGTATTTATCACCCAGTCGATGCAAACATCATCCCAGTACTTTGAATGGTTATTGTAATAAAAACCAGCAAACACGCTGTAAACTTATTAAAATTTACCGAATTGGACAAAAAGGCCCAACCTGAAACTGTTACATCACAACTCTGACTTTTCGATTTAAAGCCAAGTGAAAATCTTTGTTAAACCAACTCTTGAACATTTTCCAGTTATTCTCTGAACAGAAAGGTGGTTTTGTTTTTAAAGTGCGTGAAATGAGAGAATAATTAAGCCGGAGAGTTTATTAAAGCGCTATAATTATAACAGAGAGGCTTTATCTCTTTGTTCCAGTGGACCCACGTTCTCCTCGTCACGGTTTGCTCAATCCAATTGATTCTCGGTGTGTGTGTGTGTGTGTGTGTATGTGTGTGTGTGTGTGTGTGTGTGTGTGTGTGTGTGTGTGTGTGTGCACTTACAAAACCATCCAACAGGGGATATTGGCGTAATTCTACACTCACCAACAGGGGACCCTCGGACCAAGAGGGGACATTTTTTAGGTCCCCTCTTGGTCATGCTCTAAATCAAGTTAAAAACAACCTGGAAATTTTTTAAAACTCTTTAAACTTATGATTTAGAGCAGGGCCCCTCTTGGACATGCTATAAATAAAGTTAAAAACATGTTAAAAAAACATCTGGAAAATTTTTAAGACTTTTGCCAAGAGGGGACATAAGTGTGTGTGAGTGTGTAGAGTAAGGCTCAACAGCGCCACACCAGGTTGGGGCAGGAATTTCAATGGCCCTTTTACACACGTCGCTTTGTGTTTTACACACACACTCCACTTAACAATACAAAGAAGCCTAGAGAAGCCGTTCAGACTGTGGAGTGGCTAAAAACAGACTACTTTGGGAATAAACCAGGATCTAGAAACACACTTTAGTATTTTTTTAAGCAAAATATAAAAGTTTTATTTAAAGAGGAATTTAAAGGCAGGACTTGGAAAAAGCAATAAAAATAAAATGTAATGTAAAGGGTAAGAAGTAAATAGTTTTCTTCTTTTGTGTTTTCATGAATACATTTTCTTCAGTTCCAAAACATTCATTAGCCACTTTTAAAATGTATTTTAACCAAATTTAAAATTAACATTTGTCCTACATCTTTATTTAAAGGAATGCATTTTGTATTACAATTTGTATTACAGAAATCTGTAATACAGTTCTCTGAGGCTACCCAATATAACTTATAAATGATACCATGTGAGACATATCAGCAAATTTCTACTTTTTAATTGTGTGAATTTTTAATACTTGTTGCTTCAATCTATATTTATAGGATTTTATTTATTGATTTGCAATACAGAAAGGAAGTCCCCACTTGGTTTGTATATAACGACACAAGTGCCCTCTTGGATAGGATGGCGCGACATACACACTCCACTAGATAAATAAAAAAATTACCTTTCATCAAATATCTTTACTTCTGAACTTCTTAATGATGGAGGGACGGACAGACAGACAGACACATTCATAGTAGGATTTGAATCTGGTGGACAATAAGTTTCTCCAATGATGATATTCTTGTTCATTTAGACAGACAGATGGATATGAATTAATAAATGTGTGTATGTTTTTTAATTCCAGATCATGTCAAAGGCATTAAAAGAAAAATTAAGGTCCCACTTTGTCTATAAAGAATGACAGAGGTCCACTGTTGGCTGGTGAAGAACGACACAGGTCCCTCTTGGATAGGATGGAATGACATACACACTCCAGGATGGGGGGAAGAAGAATTAACCGAATTATTTTTTAAGACAAAAATATATGTAAGCTGAATCAGCTTAAAAGTTATTTACACAGCACATTTTTATAGACAAATTAAAACAGCCCATGTCAAACCTATTAGAAATAAAAGGTCCCCACTTGGTCTGTATAGAATGACACAAGTCCCCTCTTGGATAGGATGGAGCGACATACACACTCCAGGATAAATAAGAAAATGTCCTATTATCAAACATCTTTACTTCTGAACTTCTTAATGAAGTAGGAATGATCAGACAGAAATAAATAAATATGTGTGTATATTTTTTAATTTCATCCCATGTCAAAGGCATTTCAAGAAAAAAAGGTCCCCCTCTGTCTGTACAGAACGACACAGGTCCACTGTTGGCTGATGAAGAACGACACAGTTCCCCTCTTGGATGGGATGGAGCGACAGACACACTCCAGAATGGGGGGAAAAAGAAGAAATTAACTGAATTATTTTTAAGACAAAAACATATGTAAGCTGAATTAAAACAACTTAAGGTGAACTATGTCAGTTGACAAACTACAGATCCCAACATTTGTCAGACATGGAGCAACATACACACTCCAGATAAAGAAGAAAATTACCTTTTATCAAATATCTTTACTTCTGAACTTCTTAATATAGTAGGGATGGACAAACAGACAGAAATAAATTAATAAATGAGTGTATATTTTTTAGTTCCAGAACATGTCAAAGGCATTACAGGAAAAATTAAGGTCGCCACTTTGTACAGAACGACACAGGTCCACTATTGGCTGGTGAAGAACGACACAGTTCCCCTCTTGGATGGGATGGAGCGACATACACACTCCAGGATGGGGGAAAAAAGAATTAACTGAATTATCTTTAAGTCATAAAATATGTAAGCTGAATCAACTTTAAAAGTTATTTACAGAGCACAGTTTTTATAGACAAATTTAAAACAGCCCAGGTCAAACCTATTAGAAAAGAAAAGGTCTGTATAGGACGACGGAAGTCCCCTCTTGGATAGGATGGAATGACATACACACTCCAGGATGGGTGGAAAAAAGAAGAAATTAACTGATTTTTTTCTTTTTTTTAAGACAAAAACATATGCAAGCTGAATCAGCTTAAAAGTTATTTACACAGCACATTTTTATAGACAAATTTAAAACTGCCCATGTCAAACCTATTAGAAATAAAAGGTCCCCACTTGGTCTGTATAGAATGACACAAGTCCCCTCTTGGATAGGATGGAGCGACATACACACTCCAGGATAAATAAGAAAATGGCCTATTATCAAACATCTTTACTTCTGAACTTCTTAATGAAGTAGGAATGGTCAGACAGAAATAAATAGATAAATATCTATGTGTATATTTTTTAATTCCAGCCCATGTCAATGGCATTTCAAGAAAAAAAGGTCCCCACTTTGTCTGTACAGGACGACACAGATCCACTGTTGGCTGGTGAAGAACGACACAGTTCCCCTCTTGAATGGGATGGAACGACATACACACTCCAGGATGGGGGGATAAAGAAGAAATTAACTGAATTATTTTTAAGTCAAAAAAATATGTAATTGAATCAGCTTTAAAAAGTTATTTACAGAGCACATTTTTATAGACAAATTTAAAACAGCCCATGTCAAACCTATTAGAAAATAAAAGGTCCCCCTTGGTCTGTATAGAACGACAGAATTCCCTTCTTGGATAGTGACATACACACTCCAGGATAGGTAGATACAGCAGAAATTACCATAACTGATCATTTTAAGGCAGTTTAAAACTGCCTGTAATATAGCAGAAAAAAAAATATATGGCGTTATTTAAATCTTGTTCTGACAAGAACTGTGATTAAAAAACATTTTAAAAAACCATAAAGTTGTTTTTGTTTTCCTTCCGACAAATTATCCATTTCTATATCGGCTATGTAACAATATATGTTTGTTTTTCTTTTTCCAAAGGAGAAAAGATATAAAGCAAAAAGAAAAAGAAGCTTTTACAGCAGTAACTTTAAAAGACTTCTGTTTGTGGATGAGGAATGAACACTACAAAGTATGTGTTCATACTTTCTAGTGTAAACTTACATAATCTACAATAAGGCAAAGATTTCATCGGACATTTGTAAATTTAATACATTTGGTCTCAAACTTCATCTACTATGTTGAAATTGTCAAAAATTACTTTGATAAATTGTCGAGTTATTAGACCCTTTTGGTTAATTGTAAGTACTTTGAGTAACTAATTGGAAAGAACTCCACCACCTTGTCAGAAACTGGATTTATTTATATACAAATCAAACTCCTAACCCTCAGGCATTTTAGAACTTAATAAATCAACTAGGCTCCAGAAAACTAAAAAGATTCCCTTAGAAGTGGTTCAGGAGGATGGCTAATATGTCTGATATTAACAAGGTTTTGGACAAGTTGCAAACTGACTTTGGAGATATATTTTCTGGTAGCTTTGTCTATCCTTAATGGTATTAATTTTATTTAGAAAGAACAGTACCTATTAGAATCAAATTGAAGTTCCATGCCAATGAGTTCCTCAAATCTTCAATTAAACTCTTACATTTCAGAAAATTTACTTCATATTGTGAACAGAATTTTTGCCCATCTAAATGGCAAAATCTATTATTAAAACACTCCCCAAGTATCTATCTGCTGATCCCCTAGCACCTATCAACTAGATACTAGAGGAGCAATAGTTTATTGAAATGAATAAACTGAAGTTATTCCTTTCAGAAATGGAGTAGTGCATTGATAACATTTACATTTTGTTTTGGGCCTACATACCTAAATACAGCCTAAATATAGCCTAAATACAGTCAAATATTAACACAGTCAGGGTCTTCTGAGAGACTGCTCTGCATCCCCACAACTAGAATCAAACGATGAGAAGCAGCTTTCAGCTTCTATGCACTAAACTGCTGAAACTGCTGAAACACTACCTTCCTTTAAATCTAGACTAAAATCCCAGCTGGTTAGAGTTGCTTTTGAAATGAAATCGGTTAATAATTTAACAATGGCACTTGAATTAATATAATGATTTATTATGTAAAGCACTTTGAAATGTCTTGTTGCTGAAATGTGCTGAAATAAAATAAAATTGATTGATTGATCAAATGATATAAGGTGTATACTGAGTTGTAGAGGTCTTGTGTTTGCCCAGTATTGGATTTCGGTGTCGGAGTTACTGTCAACAACCTCCAGTGAAAAAGTTCAGTGTAGAGCCCTGCGATATTTCTTATATTTGCATAGAAATACTCCATAAAATGGCAATATATGGAGATATGGGTTGATCACGTGAAGTTAGATGTCTGCAATATCTAACCATTTTGCAGATGTGGTTTGATTGTGGAATACGTTCGTTAAAATGCCAGATCATAGATTAACAAGCACATTTCCTTTCGGATTTCACAAATGGGTATTCTTGGGCCAAACATATGGAGAAGATATTGAGACTTTCCGTACATATAGGATTAAGATAAGATGTAATATTGAATAGCTTAAAGGTTTGTTTGTTATTGCCAGCCCCACCTAAGCCCTCTCAAATCTCACGAACTGACTATTGGCTAGCTCTCCAGTTAATGGGTCGGGAAAGTCTCTAGTTACTAGGGCTTTTACTCCATGGATAATCTAGAGAACATTCTATTTAAGCTGGTGGCGGGAGGACTCGTCTAGTCTCTAACTGCCTACAATCCAAAAGTTATCACCCTTTCCAATTATTAGAACAATTAACCCAGTAGCTCACACTGTTACTTAATTCCAATAATCACTTCTGTTAATGGCAGCTCACTCCCTTGTAATAACGAGCACTTGGGTACACGGATCTTGTCCCTTACAGGTGTGCGGAGCCTTTAGCCGCTCTTGGATTCCAGGGTGCTCAATCAATCAATCAATCAATCAATCAATCAATCAATCAAATGTTATTTGTATGGCACATTTCATCAGCAAGGCATTTCAAAGTGCTTTACATAATTAAAATAAAAACAGCATGTGACACTGAATAAACAGTGTCCTCTGCTGTTGATCCTTCTGCATCATGGTAGCTCTACTCCGACATCAGGAACAGAGAACACTTTGCTTCCCCTTCTTTGAATTTGTATATCTTTTGTTTAGATGTGTGTGTATGTGGATGGTATACGTGACAACTCAACCGTTCACATGGGTGGTTCTTATGTGACCTCTTAGCTTTGGAAAACACCTAACCCACTTTCACTTCTCCTGTCTTCATCAGCTCCTCCTCGAACATCTGTTTACTCTTCTTCTTTTTAATGTTTTTACTCTGCTTCTCAACAGTCAGCATGTCTCACAAAAAGCCTCTTTTATTTTAACCTAATACTGTTATCTGATTTACATTTCCAATATCAAAAAATTTACATTTGATTACTAAAAACCACTCCACTTAAATAGACACTGCCTGATTACTCAGACCCATAACATGTCAACCAAAATCAGAACACATGAAATACATGTCAGACGAAATCAATTACATGTCACATAAATTAGGATATATGATTAAGACTTTCTATATTTAACTATCTTTACTTCTAATTAACACTACTCTTACAATAAATCATGTTTTTAATCAAGGGAAATCAAAATTACAATATGGCTCCTTCCTCTCAGGCTCTTGTTATCTATTCTGCTTTTCCCTAACCTTTCACCTTCCATCTACATCCAACACAACATCAATGAGCTTTAGTTACACATTTTACACCATCTCAAGTTCAAATGTCAAAAATAAAATCAGATTTAAAACCTTTTAGTTCTCTCTTTGATTCAACATTCATATATAATATTATGATAACCATAATACCTAAACACACTCTCGGTTAGTTACTCAGCTACTCAACTAGTTACTCTCATTATAATCATAATGTGAGTTTTTACAGATGATGTTCTAAAAAGAAAACAAGAATACTCTCTTATTCTAATTATTTAATACCAAAACTACAGTTACTTGTTTTACTTGCAAGTATTTCCACCAGGGTAAGTTTAAGTGTAAGTATTCTTATGAACGACCCAATATTAATATACGTATTTTACTTTGGGTCTTATCAAATTACTCAAAATGTTTAGATTTTATTCTTTAAACCTATAATCCTTTGACACAAGGATTAGTCTGAACTATTCTTATACTTTTGCAGGCTGGAAGTTCACTTCCTCTTTCTTCAGGAAACCTGCCCTTCCTGTTTCATGAAACTCTCTATGATTTTTTATGATCAGATAGAAAAAATAAGAATTAAAGCAAAGTTTGCAGGACACAATAACAACACACACAACCAGGTTCATTGTATTATAGTTTGACTACTGTTGGGTCTTGATGTCACCTGTGTAATTAATTTCAGAGATAACTTTATTTATTGTCTCTATTAAACTAAAACCTCCAGCATGGGGAAGTAGAAGGATCTCAACTTTTCTCGACAGGTTTTATTTTGAAGTTTAGTGGGTAGTTGATATCTTGCATAAACAAAAATTACGTACTTATATTTTACTAGAAGATGCCTATATGGTTCTTGAACCATATGCATCACGGAACCTGTCTATAAAACGACGGTCCATGTGCGCCCAGTTCAGATCTGACACTTTGGCTTTGGAGACCAAAGTACCCAGAGGAAGGCCAAAGATGTTCTTTGTGTGATTTGGGGGAAAGTGGGAGTGAAGTCCACTTTTTGTTTACCGTTTTTTGTACTTGAGGTTGAGAAATTATTTATTTACTAAAATACTTTATATTAAAGGATGGGGATAAAATGTATATTTAAGTATTTTATGTTTCAGTTAGCACACAATTTATTTGAAGGCCTGGCACCTTAGAAGCTTTTTGTTTAAAGAAAATGTATGTCTGTCTGTCTGTTTATGTTTTTCTTGTGTCTTGTAAGCCTTTGTGGGTTGAGAACCTGTTAAAGGGTAAATGCCACTTATCTGTCTGTCTACAAATATCAGACACTGTACTTTATCTCACCCAAGTACTGTAGGTCATAATAACATTTTCTAATATGTATGCTAATACTTTGCTCTCTTTGTCACTCTTTCTGGTAGTAAGCCGGTTTAGCTTCTTTTCTTGTTTTGTAAGATTGCAAGTGATGCTTTGGTGTGATGATTCAGTAATTCTGCCATGTTCTCAGAAAAATGTCGTCTAATAACAAATGTTTACATTACGTTAAGATGAAGCTCTTGACATAACATTGCATTGGTCCTCTTTCTATGTTTAAAGGAATACATTGCATTTTTAGTTTACCATGCCAGAAACAGTCACTCTGTGGTCACATAGACTGTATGCACAATTATTAGGCAAGTTTTAGTTTGAACCATGTCATTATTTCTATGGATATTTTAAAACTACAAACTGTATAACTTTAATCTTTATTTAACGTGAACAAATCAGCTGATGTGTATTTGTTTAATGAGGGAGGAAGTTGCCTATAAAGATCAACACCCAATATGAAGGTGTGCAAAATTATTAGGCAGCTTCTTTTCCTCAGACAAAAGGGGCCAAAAATATTTAAGTGACTGTGAAAGGTCCAAAACTGTAAAAAGTTATCCAGAGAGATGCAGCACTGTTGAAATTAGTAAAATATTCGAGCGTGATCACAGAACCATCACATGTTTTGCTGCAAATATTGAACATGATCACAAGAAACATGTTGAGGAAAATGAAATGTTTCATATGTTAGGGGGAAAACTAGAACAAACACGTTGGTAAAACTCATTGTAACCCTGTACTAAATAAAATAAGTACCGTAACAATAGCACAAGTTTGTTTCTTTAATCAAGTATTGCTTCACATAATCCAACAAGACGAATTTACCAACATTTAGAAACTAAACAATCTTTCCTGTTGGCATTATCCAGCAAATAAGTTGCAAAAGATTTGTAGCTATCAGGTCCAGTAAACGGGAGGGACTGTTGCCTCCCTGCTGACCAGAATACTTGTTATTGATTATCAGTTATGTAAATGTGGACATGATGGTGAAGAACCAAGTATTATATTTTCAGATTATAAAAAATTTAACAAAACAAGGCATTTCACACTAATGTTTAGTTTCACTGTACTTAATGTTTTATACAAAATAAAGCAGTATATTCTTTCAAGTTGTTTTAATTAAGTTTGTATTTGAAAATTATGAAGACAATCATATGTGTAACATTACACAGCTATATTTGTTTTGCAAGATGTTCTGTCTCAGAACTGACTTCCAAAAGCCACACAGCCCTCCTGTGAACTAGACAAACCGGTTTTCACTCAGGCCAGGCCATTCAGAGCCAACAAGGTCTTCACCCAGACCATTCAGAGCCAACAAAGGTCTTCACCCAGGCCATTCAGAGCCAACAAAGGCCTTCACCCAGGCCATTCAGAGGCAACAAAGGCCTTCACCCAGGCCCTTCCTCCACCACCAGGACACATCCAGAGGAGCTGAAAGAGCTCCTCAGGATGATCCTTCACCCAGAGGAGGTTCATGAGAACCATTCCTCTTGTAACATTGGATCATGTTTAACCCTAACCCTGATTTATGCTTAACCCAATCTAATTATGTCTCAACGTAACACTTTCATTTTTCTTTCATTTTTTACGGTTCATTCTGTCTTGTTAATTAGTTTATGGAACAATTTGTAAGTGAATCAAGATGGAAAAGAAATGATGACACTGAACAAAAAACATATGATTATTAAAATAACATTGATCCAGACAGTAATGTATTACATGGACCTAACAATTGTTAATATTGTACAGGTCAACAGCTGTGCATTTGGTTGTTTTTTTTCACTTATTCATTTTAATTCTTCAGACAAATTTTGACAATATCAGTGAATATTTGAAATCATTCATAAGTCACTTTCAAGTAACATTTTCTGTGACCTGGTTAAATGAGAAATCTATAGATTTGGAGTTGGAGAGGTAAAATCTCTTTCATTAAATTGAGTGAAGAACAAAGGTGGGATGTTGCTGTATGTTAGTTGTTCCTTGAGATGTGAAAAATTAAATGTCTGTCATTTCCTTTAGATGATATGATGGAAAGTGTTACTGTTGAAACTGAGATGGAGAAAATAAGTAACATTGTAGCTTGTATATATAATGCCAGGCTCTGTTAGGAATAGAAGTGAAAATCTCCTGAATGGATGAAATGATAGGAAAATTTTGTTAATATGTGATGATTTCAATATTGATTTATTAAAACAATAATAAATCAATAGACAACACAAAATGACTACAGATTTTGCAGATACCTTGTTCAGTTTAAATTTATATCCAGTGCTTACTCAACCAGACAGAATTACTTGTACTAGTGCAACTCTGGTCATTTTTCAAAAAACATAATTGGAAAGGTTATGTGCATTGGGATCATAATAAGTGATATAAGTTATCATTTGCCTATATGTATGGTTCATCACAGTAAAGTAAAAAGAAAAGGGTTAGAAGAAGAATATAAAAACATTAAAGACATAAAAACATGGAAGACATCAAACCTGCACTGTAACCCTAATTTAGCCATAAGCAACTCTAAACAGGTGGTTTTAAGTTGAGATTTAAAGGCACCCAGTGTTTCAGCTGTTTTACAGTTTTCTGGAAGTTTGTTCCAAATCTGTGGTGCATAGAAACTGAATGCTGCTTCTCCTCGTCTGGTTCTGGTTCTGGGGATGCAGAGCAGAACCAGAAGATCTGAGGGGTCTAGACGGTTGGTACAGTAATAACAGATCTTTAATGTATTGTGGTGCTAAACCGTTCAGAGATTTATAAACTAACATCAGTATTTTAAAGTCTATTCTCTAAGCTACAGGGAGCCAGAGGAGGGACTTTAAACCTGGAGTTATGTCTCTATCTTCCTGGTTTTAGTGAGAACAGCAGCAGCAGCATTCTGGATCAGCTGCAGCTGTTTGATTGATCATTAGTCAGACCTGTGAAGACGCTGTTGCAGTAATCAATGCGGCTAAAGATAAACGCATGGATGAGTTTCTCTAGATCCTGCTGAGACATAAGTTCTCTAATCCTAGAGATGTTCTTCAGGTGATAGAAGGCCGACTTTATGACTGTCTTAATGTGGCTCTGAAGGTTCAGGTCAGAGTTCATCACTACTCCCAGGTTTCGGGCTGATCGCTGGTTTTTAGTTGTAACAACTGAAGCTGTGCATTGATTCTAGTTCGCTCATCTTTAGGTCCAAAGATAATAACTTCAGTTTTGTTTCTGTTCAGCTGGAAAAAGTTTTGGCACATCCATACATTGATCTGTTCTAAGCATCTATTCAGTGATTGGATGGGTTCAGAGTCCCCTGGTGACATTGTGATAGACCTGTGTATCATCCGCATAATGTGGTAGCTAATCCTATGTCCTGTTATAACCTTAGCCAGTGGGAGAATATAAATATTGAAAAGAAGGGGTCCTAGGATGAACTTGAAACTTGAAAACTTGTTGCAGGCGGCATTAGATTGAAGCTCAGGTGGCAACGTCATCGGAGGATTTGTGAGCCTGTCAACAGTGGCAAATAAAGCTCGAGCACTGTTAATGTTTTTGTTTATGACATCTGCAAAGAAAGCCTCTCTGGCATGTTTTAGTGTTTGTGTGATAGTTGCGTAGTCTTTCCTTGTAGATGTCATAATAAACGTGCAGTTGACCTTACACTATTTCCGTTCGGGCTCTTCGGCAGAGTTGTTTTGCAGATTGAACTGTTTGTGCATTTCTCCATGGAGATTTCTTCCTACCAGTCAGAACCTTCACTTTAGTGGGGGCAATGTAATCAATGATATCTGAAAGTTTGCACTGAAAATCATCCACCAACTTATCTACGTCACTAAACTTAAGAGTGAGGAAGAAGAGTAGATTGATTAAATGTTCTGCTGTGTTTTCTGTGAAAGTAGTTTGTGACAGTAGCTTTTTGTTCAAGTGGGTTAACGGATAAAGAACTATCAAAGATAACAGCAAAATGATCCGACAGGGCAATATCAGTTACAGAAACATTGGAAATATTCACACCCTTACTGATACAGGGTCCAGTGTGTGTCCCTGAGTGTGTGTTGCTTGTTGACATGTGTTAAACCAAACTCTCTAATATATTACAGAGCTTTTTAGCCCCTCGGTCTTGGGGGTTGTCAACATGAATGTTGAAATCACCGACAACAATTGTTGTCAATTGTTAGGTCCATGTAATACATTACTGTCTGGATCAATGTTATTTTAATAATCATATGTTTTTTGTTCAGTGTCATCATTTCTTTTCCATCTTGATTCACTTACAAATTGTTCCATAAACTAATTACCAAGACAGAATGAACCGTAAAAAATGAAAGAAAAATGAAAGTTGTTACGTTGAGACATAATTAGATTAGGTTAAGCATAAATCAGGCTTTAATGCAAACATGATCCAATGTTAGCAAGAGGAATGGTTCTCATGAACCTCCTCTGGGTGAAGGATCATCCTGAGGAGCTCTTTCAGCTCCTCTGGATGTGTCCTGGTGGTGGAGGAAGGGCCTGGCTGAAGGCCTTTGTTGCCTTGAATGGCTGGGTGAAGGCCTTTGTTGCTCTGAATGGCCTGGGTGAAGGCCTTTGTTGGCTCTGAATGGCCTGGGTGAAGGCCTTTGTTGGCTCTGAATGGTCTGGGTGAAGACCTTTGTTGGCTCTGAATGGCCAGGCCTGAGTGAAAACCGGTTTGTCCAGTTCACAGGAGGGCTGTGTGGCTTTTGGAAGTCAGTTCTGAGACAGAACATCTTGCAAAAAAAATATAGCTGTGTAATGTTACACATATGATTGTCTCATAATTTTCAAATACAAACTTAATTAAAACAACTTGAAAGAAATACTGCTTTATTTTTGTATAAACATTAAGTACAGTGAAAACTAAACATTAGTGTGAATGCCTTGTTTTGTTAAATTGTTTATAATCTGAAAATATATACTTGGTTCTTCACCATCATGTCCACATTTACATAACTGATAATCAATAACAAGTATTCTGGTCAGCAGGGAGGCAACAGTCCCTCCCGTTTACTGGACTGATAGCTACAAATCTTTTTGCATCTTATTTGCTGGATAATGCCACAGGAAAGATTGTTTAGTTTCTAAATGTTGGTAAATTCATCTTGTTGATTATGTGAAGCAATACTTGATTAAAGAAACAACTTGTTACTTGATTAAAGAAACAAACTTGTGCTATTGTTACGATACTTATTTTTATTTAGTACAGGGTTACAATGAGTTTTACCAAACGTGTTTGTTCTAGTTTTCCCCTAACATATGAAACATTTCAGGCTGGAGCAAAGCTTTTTTTTTTCCTCAACATGTTTTCTTGTGATCATGTTCAATATTTGCAGCAAAACATGTGATGGTTCTGTGATCACGCTCCAATATTTTACTAATTTCAACAGTGCTGCATCTCTCTGGATAACTTTTTACAGTTTTGGACCTTTCTCAGTCACTTAAATATTTTTTGGCCCTTTGCCTGAGGAAAAGAAGCTGCCTAATAATTTTGCACACCTTCATATTGGGTGTTTGATCTTTATAGGCAACTTCCTCCCTCATTAAACAAATACACATCAGCTGATTTGTTCACGTTAAATAAAGATTAAAGTTTATACAGCTTGTAGTTTTAAAAATATCCATAGAAATAATGACATGGTTCAAAACTAAAACTTGCCTAATAATTGTGCATACGGTCTATGTGACCACAGAGTGACTGTTTTCTGGCATGGTAACTAAAAAATGCAATGTATTTCTTTAAACATAGAAAGAGGACCAATGCAATGTTATATCAAGAGCTTCATCTTAACGTATGTAAACATTGTTATTAGACGACATTTTTCTGAGAACATGGCAGAATTACTGAATCATCACAATAAAGCATCACTTGCAATCTTACAAAACAAGAAAAGAAACTAAACCGGCTTTAATCCAGAAAGAGTGACAAAGAGAGCAAAGTATTAGCATACATATTAGAAAATGTATTATGACCTACAGTACTTGGGTGAAATAAAGTACAGTGTCTGATATTTGTAGACAGACAGATAAGTGGCATTTACCCTTTAACAGGTTCTCAGCCCACAAAGGCTTACAAGACACAAGAAAAACATAAACAGACAGACAGACATACATTTTCTTTAACAAAAAGCTTCTAAGGTGCCAGGCCTTCAAAATAAATTGTGTGCTAACTGAAACATAAAATACGTAAATATAAATTTTATCCCCGCCCTTTAATATAAAGTATTTTAGTAAATAAATAATTTCTCAACCTCAAGTACAAAAACGGTAAAACAAAAAGTGGACTTCACTTCCACTTTCCCCCAAATCACACAAAGAACATCTTGGCCTTCCTCTGGGTACTTTGGTCTCCAAAGCCAAAGTGCCAGATCTGAACTGGGCGCACATGGACCGTCGTTTTATAGACAGGTTCCGTGATGCATATGGTTCAAGAACATATAGGCATCTTCTAGTAAAATATAAGTACGTTATTTTATGTTTATGTAAGATATCAACTGCCCACTAAACTTCAAAATAAAACCTGTCGAGAAAAGTTGAGATCCTTCTACTTCCCATGCTGGAGGTTTTAGTTTAATAGAGACAATAAATAAAGTTATCTCTGAAATTAATTACCAGGTGACATCAAGACCCAACAGTAGTCAAACTATAATACAATGAAACCTGGTTGTGTGTGTTGTTATTGTGTCCTGCAAACTTTGCTTTAATCTTATTTTTTCTATCTGATCATAAAAAATCATAGAGAGTTTCATGAAACAGGAAGGGCAGGTTTCCTGAAGAAAGAGGAAGTGAACTTCCAGCCTGCAAAAGTATAAGAATAGTTCAGACTAATCCTTGTGTTCAAAGGATTATAGGTTTAAAGAATAAAATCTAACATTTTGAGTAATTTGATAAGACCAAAGTAAAATACTTATAATTAATATTGGGTCGTTCATAAGAATACTTACACTTAAACTTACTCTGGTGGAAATACTTGCAAGTAAACAGTAACTGTAGTTTTGGTATTAAATAATTAGAATAACAGAGTATTCTTGTTTTCTTTTAGAACATCATCTGTAAAACTCACATTAAGATTATAATGAGAGTAATTAGTTGAGTAGCTGAGTAACTAACCGAGAGTGGGTTTAGGTATTATGGTTATAATATTATATATGAATGTTGAATCAAAGAGAGAAACTAAAAGGTTTTTAAATCTGATTTTTGACATTTGAACTTGAGATGGTGTAAAATGTGTAACTAAAGCTCATTGATGTTGTGTTGGATGTAAATGGAAGGTGAAAGGTTAGGGAAAAGCAGAATAGATAACAAGAGCCTGAGAGGAAGGAGTCATATTGTAATTTTGATTTCTCTTGATTGAAAACATGATTTATTGTAGGAGTAGTGTTAATCAGAAGTAAAGACAGTTAAATATAGAAAGTCTTAATCATATATCCCAATTTATGTGACATGTAATTGATTTCGTCTGACAAGTATTTCATGTGTTCTGATTTTGGTTGACATGTTATGGGTCTGAGTAATCAGGCAGTGTCTATTTAAGTGGAATGGTTTTTAGTAATCAATGTACATTTTTTGATATG